>NW_027495334.1:0-229392 GCF_021521415.1 Bidens hawaiensis | reverse complement strand
AAACATTTGATAAAAAGGATGAAGCCAAGCAAATAATGTTGAAATCAACTTAAGATTGAATTAATGAAGACAAAACAACTGATGGGTATACATCAGTTATTCAATAGAACAATAGTTAGAATAGGATTCTATTATAGTCACTTGTTTTGATTTGTTTCAGTTGTTAGTAGCTGAATTTGTTAGCTGTCCTTTTCAGTTTTTTTTCATTAGTTGTTTTGCACATGTATACAATGAAGAGATTTTCTTCATCATTAACACTATTTAAGAACAATATTCACCTGATTACAGTACCTTATCTACTAAGAAATCAGATTATGATGAGCTAAGGTTGGGCTGTGAGCAATAGATTAAATTTTTTTGTTACAATTAGTGCAAAGTTGTTCTTTCGTATGAAACCTTCAATGAGTTATCTGTTTTAATTTAATATCCATTGCATTAACTTTGGTAATACTAGTTGATTCATAATTCAATATGAATTAAATTAATCTGTTTCTGATCCATTTATAGGATTAGAATAGTTGTTTTTCATAGATTAAGTGTTCAATTTAAATCCCAACAATTAGTATTAGAGCTTAGATCTTTGAATTTGATCCAACAATTAAATTAGAAAAAATATTCTAGCTCAAAATTGGTATCTCTAATTATTGTTACATCTGTTGCTTATACAGATATTAGCTTAGTTTTAAAAAAAACCAGTTATTACTCTATTTTCTGCATATTTTCTGAAAAATTAGTAAGAGTGAGATAATGTCATTAATACAACATCCACAAAACACTGGTTCGCATTCGAAACCACCAATGCTTGCACGCAGAGAGTACAACATGTTGGCTCAAAGAATGTTGCATCATCTACGCAACAAAACACTGATTGATGGAGACCTGTTGTTCATGGTCCTTATTCCCTTGAAATAATTGATCCATTGGATGGTAACAAGACGATCAAGAAGGATCTCAAGGATTATTCTGATCAGGATTTACCGAAATTTGAATTGGATGCCAAAGCTCATGTGATGCTTGCCATCTCAATTCCAAATAAAATTACTGGTGGATTGATTTATTGTAAATCTGCTAAAGAGTTGTAGAATGTCCGAAAAGAACAATATGGTGGCAACAATAAGAATACTCTATCATTTGAAAGATGAAAGTCTAACTCAACTGTTTGAAATGTTCACTACATTAAATAGTGAATTAAGAATGGTTGATGTGACTTGTCCTAAATCTTACCTAAATAACAGATTTATGAGATCTATACTCGAAAAATTGGGATACTCATGCTACTATTTGGAGAACATTGCCATATTTTAAGGATACGACTTTGACCGTTCTTCATGGTGAAAATCCATGGCTGATTCAACACTAAATGATCTAGTCTATGATATGATTGCTTGAACAATGATTAGATTAACTGTGTGTTAGTGTGTGTAACGAGGATGAATTTCAGCAGAGTAACAAGAGGAATCTCAATAAAATTCCAACTGTTAAAAAGCTATTTATAGATGGTGAAATATTCTCTATACATACATAGCAAATGAGCATCACTTCCGCTACGCCATTCGCTAAACAACTTTAGCGAACGGCGCTTAATACTTTAACATACATTCGTTAACCAAGTGTAGCTACCGGAGTACTAAACAGATTGTAATTTAGGTCTTGAAATCATAGATGATTTGCGTCGGATAACCCTCACAACGAAGCTTTAATTAAAACGAAAATCCTAACCACACACAACCGGCAAGTGTACCGGTCGCAAGTAATATAACTCTAGGAAGTCCGAGTATCGAACACGAAGACACGAAAAACGCTAACGATTACGACCCTAGACATGACCTACCTAAGAATAATAATTAATTAATTTTTGATTTTTAAATTTGTTTTTATAAAATGACTTAACTGGACTGACTGACCTAACTGACAAAAGTTACCAAAAATAGAAAACTTAACGGAAAACTGACGGTGTTAACTTCGGATGGGAGAAAAACGTCTACCTAGGTCTGAATCAAATTGTAGGTCTAACAATCTAATGGATTGAATGATATATAGACACCGGTCCCTAAAGATGACACGACTAAGGATCGCTCGGGCTCACTGGATTACCTCTCGGTCTCACTCAACAAGCTTAAACTACTCAAAATCGGCTAAAACGACCAAACCGGGAAATAATTGCTAACGTGTTCTAATGAAGGATCACCTCTCGGTCTCACCAACACTCGACCCTAATGGTAATGAATACTACACAACCAAGGATAGAGGAACAATTCAACTTAAACCAAAATAGATCAACTAGTCGCTCAAAACACTTAAACCTAACAAGAAACGAACTCGCTCTCGCGCAATCCCTATTCTAGCATGCAAAGGCAATGAGACGACCCTGCTTCCTATCACCTCTCGGTCTCAAAGAAGGTGTCTAACCGCTGTACTTAATCCAATAAATCATGCAACAAAACCCTACGGTGGTACCTACCGCAAACAAACCCTAAACACAAAGTCAAGAATCAAACAATGCACCGATCAATCAATACAAAACTAATTAATCAACACACGGGGTTTATGCAATAAATCACCAAAATTTCCAGCCCTTAAACACAACCTATTTCTTGTCTAAATCAAACTTTACAATAACAATTCAAGTCTATCAATCAAACAATCCATAAAACCTATCAAAACCTAACAAGAATCATCATTCCTAGGTAGAACTAACAAGATTAGCCGAGCATAATTTTTGGACAGCAGCAAACACTTAATAAAACCATCATTAAACTCATACCAATCATCTTAACAAACATCCAATGATCAACACTAATCATAAACAATTCAATCTCTCAATCAAGTGCAAAACTAGTTAACAATTAAACAAGAGAATTAAAGTTGTTGAACAATGTTATGAAAGAAAGGATATTCGGTGTTCCGGGCTGCTGTTGGCTGTTGTTTGCTGCTGTTATTGCTGATGTTGCTGTTGTTGTGCTGCTGTTGATAGTTGTTGTGCTGCTGTTGATTCCGTCCAGCAGCTCTCTTTGCTGATTAGGGTTTTATTTTTTTTATATAATATAATATAATATAATATGGACTTGGGCCTCCATGATGCATACGGGTCGGGCCTTGAGCTTTGTCTTGAACTTGTATGCGTAAAAGGTTCGTAAAAAGCTCGAAAAGTCCCGGTTTCTTCCTTTCTTTTACCCAAAACCTACAAGATTAATAAATGTATGTAAAACCTATCTAAAACGAGTAAAAACACATAAAATATAATATATTACGTAGATAAAAGGTGCGGAAAATACGTATGTTTTACAACACATCAAATATCCCCACACTTAAGACTTTTTCGTCCCTGAAAAAGAATACTACACAGGATCATACCCGAGTTCAACCGACAACTCTTGGTTTTATTTATTTACTATTATTATTAATATTTTTTTCTTCTTTTTAAAGTATTATAATAAGTGACCCATTACCCCTTCCAATTTTCACCTAATAAGCCAGATCGGGTCGATTGCCGGTATTGCTGTCCACTTTAAACCCATGCCCCTAATACTTACCGAGGCAAATAAGGCGTGACAATTCTATTAATTTGTATGACTAAGTGGAACCCACACCTAAAATCCTTGCTGCCACTTTACCAATTTCATTATGGTTTTACCGGGCCGAGCCACCCCAACTTGACTTAAACCTTTTGCTACATGATTAAAACATTTCGACTCAAATACAACCTATAAACTCTAGCTTGGTCAAGATCGACCGACAGTAGTTTCCTTCATGGTGGTTTTGATTTAAAATAATTTTTTCTGCCATTGGCTTTTTGCATTTTATTCTTTTATTTTTATTTTTATTTTTATTTTTTTTTATTATACCATGTTGGACGAAACTACAGAAATGCATCAAGGCTCAGATCTGCGCCACCGCGCAACAGAGGGCCGAGCAAAACTGTCTTCTGCTAGCATCAACGTTCAGGTCTACGCCACCGCGCAATAGAGTACGGAGCTTCACAGGAATAGACACATATACAAAAGATTATACAAATAATATACAGACGATCATGTGACTCGAGGCTTGAGTATGACCCGGCTTTTCATTCCAGTCCTGTCACGAGCTTAGTTAAACAAACAAAACCCCTAAGATGTTTCCCACTATAGTCAGGCCATTTAAAAGGTTCAATTAGGTCAACAACCAAACCGCCCTTTCATTCTCAAAGGCTGAGCCTACCGACACACGATTACTGAGTCCAAACCGTTCGGTTACCATACATTACGTGCGGGTCTAATGGGCACCGTTCTTATTTATTATATATATATTTTTGAAACCACCAAGAATTTATAAAATAACCACTACTCGGTAATAATATCATCTCCTGTTTAACGTAGAGAAAACAAATTTCAAGGGACTATTTTTTTAAATTTTTTCAAATTTTTATTTTTTATTTTTTTTTATTTTTTTCAAAAAATTTTCTACAACTAAGAAAAATAAACCCCATCCCCACACTTAGAACGAAATCGTCCTCGATGAGTATAAGGAAAAGAAATAAAATAAAATAAAAATAAAACAGAAAATAAAAATAAAGTATACAAGAGTAAAAACAAAGAACGGGTTACTCCCCTGGTTTGTGTGCAGAATCTTCAACAGATGAGTAGTATCCAAACGACCGTATAGCATTTCCTTCGCGGCCGCAACCTCAGGAGAACCTGTTCCACAACGCCATCATAGCTACCATGAGCATAATATAACCTGCAAAACTCAAACTCGCTCGCATGTAGCGGCGTACAACACGGAAAACAAAAACATAAACAAATAAACATATTTTTGTGTTTTTGGTTTTCATAATTTTTAATTTTTTTAATTTTAATTTTTTTTTATTTAATTTTTTTTTATTATTTTTTATTTTTTCTTTTTTTCAATGAAACACCCCTTAAATCGACCGACTCGAATGGAGATTGAGTACGAGCGGTTTCATCTTGGAACATCCTGAAATAGACAAAACAAATAAAACAGATAGCACAAACATATAACAAAAATACAAACTCTACAACTCGGGTAGTCTCCCGAGTGATGCATCCACATGTCTACGTCTCGGAGAGTGGGTCAAGGTAGAATACCTCGACCGTCTGATCAGTCATCGGCTCGCTAGTGTAGTGCATCAGTCCATCACTGTTCCCCATAAACGTCCCGCCTTTGTCCTTTATCTCAATAGTGCCATCCGGGAAAACCTCAATAATCATAAAAGGACCTGACCAACGGGATCTCAACTTTCCCGGGAAAAACCTCAACCGGGAATTATACCATAAGACCATATCCCCACACTTAAACTGCTCAATACCCTCTAACTTACGATCCTGCAGTTCCTTCACCTGCTGCTTACAACAATCTGAATGCGCGTAAGTATGGTCCCGTAACTCCTCCAACTCAAGCAACTGATGAACACGATGATCTCCGGTAGATAACTCAGAATCAGAGGAAGACAATTCAATGTCAGCATCAGGGGGGTGTTCAGTCAAGGTGACAATCTCAACCTCCGGGGTCTCCCTATCTAGGAAATGTGTGTTTAAGGCGGGGCCTCCATCGGGGTCACTGGAAAACTCCCCCACGTGAGTCATGATCGTATCAATGAAGCATACGGAGTCATCAGTCGATTTGGGATGCTTAGCTGACTGTCGAACGTCAAACGTGACGTTCTCATCCCCGACTCGAAGGATCAGTTTGCCATCGCGAACGTCGATCAACGCATGTGCGGTGGCAAGAAAAGGTCTGCCCAAAATGAGTGGAACATTATCATCCTCATTCATGTCAAGAATAACGAAGCCCACCGGGAAAATGAACTTCCCAATGCGAATGAGCATGTTCTCAACAATCCCACGCGGATACTTCACAGAACGATCAGCAAGCTGGATACTCATCCTAGTAGGCCTCGGTTCGCCTAAACCCAGCTTGCGATACACAGAATACGGCATGAGATTGATACTGGCACCAAGATCAGCCAGCGCATGAACCATTGTATCATCACTCAAGGTGCAGGGAATTGTGAAACTCCCTGGATCGGCTCTCTTCTCTAGTAGCTTCCTCTGTAAGATAGCAGAACAACTAGCACTCAGAGGGAGGGAAGCTACCTCAGCTAACTTCTCCTTATTCAAAAGAATATCTTTAAGGAACTTCGCGTGTTTAGGCATATGATTGAGTGCCTCAAGGAATGGGATATTAAGGTAAAGCTGCTTCAGAAGATCAAAGAATTTGGAGTTCTGCTCCTCATCTCTATCTCTACGGACTCTCCCGGGGTATGGCAGTCAGGGTTTGTAAACTCTCGGTGGCTCGCTCGGTGACTGCTGTTTCTCGGCCTGTGCTGAACTCCCTGGGATGCTCCTCTGATGTACCTGGGCCGGCGGAGGCTCCATCTGAATCTCCTCATCCACCTGCTCCTCTCCATCGACTGCAGGCTCCTCGACAACTCCTCCTCTAGATCTCTGCTGAATCATGGGCTCATCTCGTGCCCCTGCACCGCTCCTCGTCGTCACAGCCTTCACGAATCCTCTCGGGTTCTGCTCGGTATTACTCGGTAGCGTACCCTGCGGCCTCTCATTTAACCGACTGGCAATCTCCCCCATCTGCCGCTCGAGATCCTGAATCGACGCTGCCTGATTCCTCATGAATTGCTCATGCTCGCGGAACTTCTCCTGCGTCTTTTTGTGTCGGGAATCCCCTCGTGCCATGAGCTGTGACAACATCTGTGTCTGTTGTGCCATCATCTCCTCCAAAGTGGGCTTCTTTTCCCCACTGCTAGCCCCCTCACCGGCATCCTGAAACAAACTCTGACGCTGCTGATAACCTGACTGATTGCCGCTCCTCCAGTTCGAGTTCTGATTTCCTCTCCATCCCGAATTATAAGAATTGAAAGAATTAGGATTTCGGTTTGGATTTCCTATGAAGTCTACGGCCTCCTCCTGCGAACTGACTGGGCACTGAACGGTATCATGCCCTCCTTGACAAATCTCACACAACTTGCTCTTCTTCTGCAAGTCCTTCACAATCTTCGCTAACGCCTCGACCTGTGCCGTCAGTGCGGTGGTGGTGTCCACCGAATGCATGCCTCGTGAGATGGAATCGACGGTCTTGCCTCCTCTGGCAGGTGGTCTCTGGTACCCACTCATAGCTAGCCCATTGAATAAAGCGATACACTATCGGGGTCCTTGGTTGTCAATAGATTTCCTCCTGCCGCCGTGTCGAGCATACTCTGTGTCGCGTACGTCACTCCGTTATAAAACTTTTCGACGACCGCCCAATCTTGCAAGCCGTGGTTCGGGCACAACGCTAATAAATTCTTGAATCGCTCCCAGGTCTCGTAAAAACTCTCTGTGTCCTCCATCTGGAAAGAATGTATCGGGTTACGCAAACGAGCGGCCTTAGCCGGAGGATCGTATTTTTCAAGAAATTGGGTCTGCATGGCAGCCCAAGTAGCTATAGAGCCCTGTGGGAGGGACTCGAGCCACAGACTTGCTTGATCAGCGAGTGAAAACGGAAAGACGCGGAGCTTAACGGCGTCTTCGGAAACGCCCGCAAGATGGAAAGTGTCGCAGATAAGCACGATGCGGGTGAGATGAGAGTGCGGGTTCTCATGAAGCAACCCGTGAAACTGAGCAGAATGAGCAATGGTATTCAGAATGTTCGACGGGATCTGCCAGTTCGTAGCAACTCCAATGGTGGGTGGTGCGATGCTGGATCTCGTGCCAGCATTGGCCGGTCGGGCCCGGTCCGCAACTGTCCTCCTCGGTGGTGGAATGTCGCCCATGATCCTATCCCTATCGTCGGAGTCAACGGATGAAGAAGTGGAAGAGGGTGAAACGGGACGAAGTCTCTCACGAAACTCTCTCTCTGGCTCGGGGAATGCTTCAGTGTCGGGTGGTCCATGAGATCGAGTCTGTCGCATAAAAACTATAATTATAAATAATATTATCTAAACTATTCTAACAAATAAGTAAAATAAAACAAAAAAAAATAATTACAAGTAGCACAAAAGATAAGTCCTAACTCGGATTGCTCTCAAAACGCCTAAAACTGTGTCCCCGGCAACGGCGCCAAAAACTTGATGTGCGTCGGATAACCCTCACAACGAAGCTTTAATTAAAACGAAAATCCTAACCACACACAACCGGCAAGTGTACCGGTCGCAAGTAATATAACTCTAGGAAGTCCGAGTATCGAACACGAAGACACGAAAAACGCTAACGATTACGACCCTAGACACGACCTACCTACGAATAATAATTAATTAATTTTTGATTTTTAAATTTGTTTTTATAAAATGACTTAACTGGACTGACTGACCTAACTGACAAAAGTTACCAAAAATAGAAAACTTAACGGAAAACTAACGGTGTTAACTTCGGATGGAGAAAAACGTCTACCTAGGTCTGAATCAAATTGTAGGTCTAACAATCTAATGGATTGAATGATATATAGACACCGGTCCCTAAAGATGACACGACTAAGGATCGCTCGGGCTCACTGGATTACCTCTCGGTCTCACTCAACAAGCTTAAACTACTCAAAATCGGCTAAAACGACCAAACCGGGAAATAATTGCTAACGTGTTCTAATGAAGGATCACCTCTCGGTCTCACCAACACTCGACCCTAATGGTAATGAATACTACACAACCAAGGATAGAGGAACAATTCAACTTAAACCAAAATAGATCAACTAGTCGCTCAAAACACCTAAACCTAACAAGAAACGAACTCGCTCTCGCGCAATCCCTATTCTAGCATGCAAAGGCAATGAGACGACCCTGCTTCCTATCACCTCTCGGTCTCAAAGAAGGTGTGTAACTGCTGTACTTAATCCAATAAATCATGCAACAAAACCCTATGGTGGTACCTACCGCAAACAAACCCTAAACACAAAGTCTAGAATCAAACAATGCACCGATCAATCAATACAAAACTAATTAATCAACACACGGGGTTTATGCAATAAATCACCAAAATTTCCAGCCCTTAAACACAACCTATTTCATGTCTAAATCAAACTTTACAATAACAATTCAAGTCTATCAATCAAACAATCCATAAAACCTATCAAAACCTAACAAGAATCATCATTCCTAGGTAGAACTAACAAGATTAGCCGAGCATAATTTTTGGACAGCAGCAAACACTTAATAAAACCATCATTAAACTCATACCAATCATCTTAACAAACATCCAATGATCAACACTAATCATAAACAATTCAATCTCTCAATCAAGTGCAAAACTAGTTAACAATTAAACAAGAGAATTAAAGTTGTTGAACAATGTTATGAAAGAAAGGATATTGGGTGTTCCGGGCTGCTGTTGGCTGTTGTTTGCTGCTGTTATTGCTGCTGTTGTTGCTGCTGTTGCTGCTGTTGCGGCTGTTGTTGCTGTTGTTGTGCTGCTGTTGATTGTTGTTGTGCTGCTGTTGATTCCGTCCAGCAGCTCTCTTTGCTGATTAGGGTTTTATTTTTTTTATATAATATAATATAATATGGTCTTGGGCCTCCATGATGCATACGGGTCGGGCCTTGAGCTTTGTCTTGAACTTGTATGCGTAAAAAACTCGTAAAAAGCTCGAAAAGTCCCGGTTTCTTCCTTTCTTTTACCCAAAATCTACAAGATTAATAAATGTATGTAAAACCTATCTAAAACGAGTAAAAACACATAAAATATAATATATTACGAAGATAAAAGGTGCGGAAAATACGTATGTTTTACAACACATCAAATATCCCCACACTTAAGACTTTTTGGTCCCTGAAAAAGAATACTACACAGGATCATTCCCGAGTTCAACCGACAACTCTTGGTTTTATTTATTTACTATTATTATTAATATTTTTTTCTTCTTTTTAAAGTATTATAATAAGTGACCCATTACCCCTTCCAACTTTCACCTAATAAGCCAGATCAGGTCGATTGCCGGTATTGCTGTCCACTTTAAACCCATGCCCCTAATACTTACCGAGGCAAATAAGGCGTGACAATTCTATTAATTTGTATGACTAAGTGGAACCCACACCTAAAAGCCTTGCTGCCACTTTACCAATTTCATTATGGTTTTACCGGGCCGAGCCACCCCAACTTGACTTAAACCTTTTGCTACATGATTAAAACATTTCGACTCAAATACAACCTATAAACTCTAGCTTGGTCAAGATCGACCGACAGTAGTTTCCTTCATGGTGGTTTTGATTTAAAATAATTTTTTCTGCCATTGGCTTTTTGCATTTTATTCTTTTGTTTTTATTTTTTTTTATTTTTTTTTATTATACCATGTTGGACGAAACTACAGAAATGCATCAAGGCTCAGATCTGCGCCACCGCGCAACAGAGGGCCGAGCAAAACTGTCTTCTGCTAGCATCAACATTCAGGTCTGCGCCACCGCGCAACAGAGTACGGAGCTTCACAGGAATAGACACATATACAAAAGATTATACAAATAATATACAGACGATCATGTGACTCGAGGCTTGAGTATGACCCGGCTTTTCATTCCAGTCCTGTCACGAGCTTAGTTAAACAAACAAAACCCCTAAGATGTTTCCCACTATAGTCAGGCCATTTAAAAGGTTCAATTAGGTCAACAACCAAACCGCCCTTTCATTCTCAAAGGCTGAGCCTACCGACACACGATTACTGAGTCCAAACCGTTCGGTTACCATACATTACGTGCGGGTCTAATGGGCACCGTTCTTATTTATTATATATATATTTTTGAAACCACCAAGAATTTATAAAATAACCACTACTCGGTAATAATATCATCTCCTGTTTAACGTAGAGAAAACAAATTTCAAGGGACTATTTTTTTAAATTTTTTCAAATTTTTATTTTTTATTTTTTTTATTTTTTTCAAAAAATTTTCTACAACTAAGTAAAATAAACCCCATCCCCACACTTAGAACGAAATCGTCCTCGATGAGTATAAGGAAAAGAAATAAAATAAAATAAAATAAAATAAAAATAAAACAGAAAATAAAAATAAAGTATACAAGAGTAAAAACAAAGAACGGGTTACTCCCCTGGTTTGTGTGCAGAATCTTCAACAGATGAGTAGTATCCAAACGACCGTATAGCATTTCCTTCGCGGCCGCAACCTCGGGAGAACCTGTTCCACAACGCCATCATAGCTACCATGAGCATAATATAACCTGCAAAACTCAAACTCGCTTGCATGTAGCGGCGTACAACACGGAAAACAAACACATAAACAAATAAACATATTTTTGTGTTTTTGGTTTTCATAATTTTTAATTTTTTTAATTTTAATTTTTTTAATTCTAATTTTTTTTTATTTAATTTTTTTTTATTATTTTTTATTTTTTCTTTTTTTCAATGAAACACCCCTTAAATCGACCGACTCGAATGGAGATTGAGTACGAGCGGTTTCATCTTGGAACATCCTGAAATAGACAAAACAAATAAAACAGATAGCACAAACATATAACAAAAATACAAACTCTACAACTCGGGTAGTCTCCCGAGTGATGCATCCACATGTCTACGTCTCGGAGAGTGGGTCAAGGTAGAATACCTCGACCGTCTGATCAGTCATCGGCTCGCTAGTGTAGTGCATCAGTCCATCACTGTTCCCCAAAAACGTCCCGCCTTTGTCCTTTATCTCAATAGTGCCATCCGGGAAAACCTCAATAATCATAAAAGGACCTGACCAACGGGATCTCAACTTTCCCGGGAAAAACCTCAACCGGGAATTATACCATAAGACCATATCCCCACACTTAAACTGCTCAATACCCTCTAACTTACGATCCTGCAGTTCCTTCACCTGCTGCTTATAACAATCTGAATGCGCGTAAGTATGGTCCCGTAACTCCTCCAACTCAAGCAACTGATGAACACGATGATCTCCGGTAGATAACTCAGAATCAGAGGAAGACAATTCAATGTCAGCATCAGGGGGGTGTTCAGTCAAGGTGACAATCTCAACCTCCGGGGTCTCCCTATCTAGGAAATGTGTGTTTAAGGCGGGGCCTCCATCGGGGTCACTGGAAAACTCCCCCACGTGAGTCATGATCGTATCAATGAAGCATACGGAGTCATCAGTCGATTTGGGATGCTTAGGTGACTGTCGAACGTCAAACGTGACGTTCTCATCCCCGACTCGAAGGATCAGTTTGCCATCGCGAACGTCGATCAACGCATGTGCAGTGCAAGAAAAGGTCTGCCCAAAATGAGTGGAACATTATCATCCTCATTCATGTCAAGAATAACGAAGTCCACCGGGAAAATGAACTTCCCCATGCGAATGAGCATGTTCTCAACAATCCCACGCGGATACTTCACAGAACGATAAGCAAGCTGGATACTCATCCTAGTAGGCCTCGGTTCGCCTAAACCCATCTTGCGATACACAGAATACGGCATGAGATTGATACTGGCACCAAGATCAGCCAGCGCATGAACCATTGTATCATCACTCAAGGTGCAGGGAATTGTGAAACTCCCTGGATCGGCTCTCTTCTCTGGTAGCTTCCTCTGTAAGATAGCAGAACAACTAGCACTCAGAGGGAGGGAAGCTACCTCAGCTAACTTCTCCTTATTCAAAAGAATATCTTTAAGGAACTTCGCGTGTTTAGGCATATGATTGAGTGTCTCAAGGAATGGGATATTAAGGTAAAGTCGCTTCAGAAGATCAAAGAATTTGGAGTTCTGCTCCTCATATCTATCTCTACGGACTCTCCCGGGGTATGGCAGTCGGGGTTTGTAAACTCTCGGTGGCTCGCTCGGTGACTGCTGTTTCTCGGCCTGTGCTGAACTCCCTGGGATGCTCCTCTGATGTACCTGGGCCGGCGGAGGCTCCATCTGAATCTCCTCATCCACCTGCTCCTCTCCATCGACTGCAGGCTCCTCGACAACTCCTCCTCTAGATCTCTGCTGAATCATGGGCTCATCTCGTGCCCCTGCACCGCTCCTCGTCGTCACAGCCTTCACGAATCCTCTCGGGTTCTGCTTGGTATTACTCGGTAGCGTACCCTGCGGCCTCTCATTTAACTGACTGGCAATCTCCACCATCTGCCGCTCGAGATCCTGAATCGACGCTGCCTGATTCCTCATGAATTGCTCGTGCTCGCGGAACTTCTCCTGTTTCTCTTTGTGTCGGGAATCCCCTCGTGCCATGAGCTGTGACAACATCTGTGTCTGTTGTGCCATCATCTCCTCCAAAGTGGGCTTCTTTTCCCCACTGCTCGCCCCCTCACCGGCATCCTGAAACAAACTCTGACGCTGCTGATAACCTGACTGATTGCCGCTCCTCCAGTTCGAGTTCTGATTACCTCTCCATCCCGAATTGAAAGAATTAGGATTTCGGTTTGGATTTCCTATGAAGTCTACGGCCTCTTCCTGCGACCTGACTGGGCACTGAACGGTATCATGCCCTCCTTGACAAATCTCACACAACTTGCTCTTCTTCTGCAAGTCCTTCACAATCTTCGCTAATGCCTCGACCTGTGCCGTTAGTGCGGTGGTGGTGTCCACCGAATGCATGCCTCGTGAGATGGAATCGACGGTCTTGCCTCCTCTGGCAGGTGGTCTCTGGTACCCACTCATAGCTAGCCCATTGAATAAAGCGATACACTATCGGGGTCCTTGGTTGTCAATAGATTTCCTCCCGCCGCCGTGTCGAGCATACTCTGTGTCGCGTACGTCACTCCGTTATAAAACTTTTCGACGACCGCCCAATCTTGCAAGCCGTGGTTCGGGCACAACGCAAATAAATTCTTGAATCGCTCCCAGGTCTCGTAAAAACTCTCTGTGTCCTCCATCTGGAAAGAATGTATCTGGTTACGCAAACGAGCGGCCTTAGCCGGAGGATCTTATTTTTCAAGAAATTGGGTCCGCATGGCAGCCCAAGTAGCTATAGAGCCCTGTGGGAGGGACTCGAGCCACAGACTTGCTTGATCAGCGAGTGAAAACGGAAAGACGCGGAGCTTAATGGCGTCTTCGGAAACGCCCGCAAGATGGAAAGTGTCGCAGATACGCACGATGCGGGTGAGATGAGAGTGCGGGTTCTCATGAAGCAACCCGTGAAACTGAGCAGAATGAGCAATGGTATTCAGAATGTTCGACGGGATCTGCCAGTTCGTAGCAACTCCAATGGCTGGTGGTGCGATGCTGGATCTCGTGCCAGCATTGGCCGGTCGGGCCCGGTCCGCAACTGTCCTCCTCGGTGGTGGAATGTCGCCCATGATCCTATCCCTATCGTCGGGGTCAACGGATGAAGAAGTGGACGAGGGTGAAACGGGACGAAGTCTCTGACGAAACTCTCTCTCTGGCTCGGGGAATGCTTCAGTGTCGGGTGGTCCACGAGATCGAGTCTGTCGCATAAAAACTATAATGATAAATAATATTATCTAAACTATTCTAACAAATAAGTAAAATAAAACAAAAAAAAATAATTACAAGTAGCACAAAAGATAAGTCCTAACTCGGATTGCTCTCAAAACGCCTAAAACCGTGTCCCCGGCAACGGCGCCAAAAACTTGATGTGCGTCGGATAACCCTCACAACGAAGCTTTAATTAAAACGAAAATCCTAACCACACACAACCGGCAAGTGTACCTGTCGCAAGTAATATAACTCTAGGAAGTCCGAGTATCGAACACGAAGACACGAAAAACGCTAACGATTACGACCCTAGACACGACCTACCTAAGAATAATAATTAATTAATTTTTGATTTTTAAATTTTTTTTTATAAAATGACTTAACTGGACTGACTGACCTAACTGACAAAAGTTACCAAAAATAGAAAACTAAACGGAAAACTGACGGTGTTAACTTCGGATGGGAGAAAAACGTCTACCTAGGTGTGAATCAAATTGTAGGTCTAACAATCTAATGGATTGAATGATATATAGACAACGGTCCCTAAAGATGACACGACTAAGGATCGCTCGGGCTCACTGGATTACCTCTCGGTCTCACTCAACAAGCTTAAACTACTCAAAATCGGCTAAAACGACCAAACCGGGAAATAATTGCAAACGTGTTCTAATGAAGGATCACCTCTCGGTCTCACCAACACTCAACCCTAATGGTAATGAATACTACACAACCAAGAATAGAGGAACAACTCAAATTAAACCAAAATAGATCAACTAGTCGCTCAAAACACCTAAACCTAACAAGAAACGAACTCGCTCTCGCGCAATCCCTAGTCTAGCATGCAAAGGCAATGAGACGACCCTGCTTCCTATCACCTCTCGGTCTCAAAGAAGGTGTCTAACCGCTGTACTTAATCCAATAAATCATGCAACAAAACCCTATGGTGGTACCTACCGCAAACAAACCCTAAACACAAAGTCTAGAATCAAACAATGCACCGATCAATCAATACAAAACTAATTAATCAACACACGGGGTTTATGCAATAAATCACCAAAATTTCCAGCCCTTAAACACAACCTATTTCTTGTCAAAATCAAATTTACAATAACAATTCAAGTCTATCAATCAAACAATCCATAAAACCTATCAAAACCTAACAAGAATCATCATTCCTAGGTAGAACTAACAAGATTAGCCGAGCATAATTTTTGGACAGCAGCAAACACTTAATAAAACCATCATTAAACTCATACCAATCATCTTAACAAACATCCAATGATCAACACTAATCATAAACAATTCAATCTCTCAATCAAGTGCAAAACTAGTTAACAATTAAACAAGAGAATTAAAGTTGTTGAACAATGTTATGAAAGAAAGGATATTTCCGGGCTGCTGTTGGCTGTTGTTTGCTGCTGTTATTGCTGCTGTTGTTGCTGTTGTTGCTGTTGTTGCTGCTGTTGCGGCTGCTGTTGCTGTTGTTGTGCTGCTGTTGATTGTTGTTGTGCTGCTGTTGATTCCGTCCAGCAGCTCTCTTTGCTGATTAGGGTTTTATTTTTTTTATATAATATAATATAATATGGTCTTGGGCCTCCAAGATGCATACGGGTCGGGCCTTGAGCTTTGTCTTGAACTTGTATGCGTAAAAGGCTCGTAAAAAGCTCGAAAAGTCCCGGTTTCTTCCTTTCTTTTACCCAAAACCTACAAGATTAATAAATGTATGTAAAACCTATCTAAAACAAGTAAAACACATAAAATATAATATATTACGTAGATAAAAGGTGCGGAAAATATGTGTGTTTTACAACACATCAATAGACATTGGATATTGAACAGATTGTAATTTAGGTCTTGAAAATTGAACGAAATCATGGATTTGAAGTTGTAACAAGTGTAACTGTCGGAGTAGTTGGAGAAGTAGTAACAACCGGAGTTGGAGGAGTAGATACTTTTCGAGTAGACACAGCACCTGAACTATTGAAACTTGTTGTTGAGGCTCAATAATAAATATACCAAATCCCCGTCTTGTCTTCTTTGGCTTAGGCTTCTCCACTGCAATAGTCTTACCCTTTGCCTTACGTTTACGTGCTGCAGCACCATCATCACCACCTGGACCATCATCTCCACCATCATCATTACCATGACCTTCACCACCTCACGTTCTGAATCTAAATCATCATGAATCCAACTATTGTTAGGCGGTGCTTTGTATAATTCACTAGCCAGATGTCCAATCAACCTATTATACTTCGGCCTCGTCTATTCAGGCTGGCCCCTACATAATTGAATTCTTCTTTTAGTGTCTTCATTCATGTGCTCGAGAAGAATAATATCAGCTACACTCTCTAGGTCTTTAACCAAATCCGACTTTAAATGATTGATGATCATTTGAAGAAAACACGGATACATTAAGAACTTATGCGTCTTCATGGTGCTGTTTTCTTTAAGATGATAGAAAAACATTTCAGAAAAATTGAAATGCTTGTTGAGCACCAAAGCTACGAATGCAAATTGTAAGTGTAACATCCGTGTTTTTAAGAATATTATAATAAAAGAGGTTCTTATTTATTTATTGTGTTTCGTGATTTATTTCGGTTAAATAATCATGGGACGAAGTGTTAAGTTTAGATTCAATATATGGACTTGAGAGCGGTTACGGGCCTAAGGTCCATGAGCTTGGGAGTATTTAAGCTCTACTCTCTCTAAAAACTCCAAACATCCTCTGTCACACCCCAGGCCGAAGACGGAAACGCCAGGGTGTGCGTAGATTGAAATCATGCACATGGTATTAAATGTAAAAACTCATATTAAAATAAACTAACAAATTGTTCAAACCAAATAGAAAACATGACATAGCAATTTATTCATTAAACTTCTAAGTCTGACTCATTCCCTATGTGAAATTCCAAGAATCTTCATAACTTAATTTCCATCACTTGAAAAACATGCGAGAGTGTCAACTAAAAATAGTTGGTGAGAACATAGGTTTTAAAAATAAGTTTTATGTTGAAAACATTCCATATGTGTTAAGTTACTTTGTATACTTTGTGATTATAACCAAACCTTTGACACGTTTAGCGAGTCGTCTAATCCACGATTAGACTATTATGTTTAATGTTTAACGATCGTCAGATTCTGAAGAGGCCTGAGTGGGCGGGTCGGGCCAATAGATCTATCATCATACTACCACAGGCTTAACAAGTTAATGGTTGTACATGCGATTAAGTGTACACTTGTAATAATCACACAATGAATATCGTGAATAAAGCTTGAATCAAATAACATGTAAAACAAATTGATTATGCATGTTTCCACCCCGAGTATAAAATGTTTAAATGCATGAAAAGGGGCTATGAACTCACCTGATAGCGTTGATAGTTATTCCACACAAATGTTGCAAGTAAGTTGAGAGGGGCGTCCTATGAGAATGCTACAACACATGCATCGCGTATAAGAACTAGCTTAAATTGATGGGTAAGCATTATATTAAGTTGTGATGTTTTATATAATTGTTTAAGTACCAAAGTGTGTGTGTACAACTTAAGTTCTATAATATAAGACTTATTTAAGTTATTAGTGGTATAATAGGGTTTAGATATAAGTAGTTAATAAAATTGAAAAGTTAATATGATTAGAAAGTTTGTTATCTGATCAGATTTTATGGTTGAAACACGTATTTTATTGACTGACCAAACGACGGAATTTCGTTATAAAATTTTGTGAAAATTTCCCCATATGTTTTTTGTTTCCAGAAATATTTTTGTTATATTTTTATGATGTATAGATAATTTACTAAAAGTCATAGAACAAAGACGGGTCGTAACAGCCACCTTTCAGCGATAGTTTACGCCAAAATGCATTAAAAATTATACACTTGGGCGAATCATGCAAGACCAGTTGGAAATTTTTATAGACTCGTAATATAACCTTGCAGAAAAAGAATTAAGGGTTTTGGACGAAATATGAATGCGTTATGACTTCCGAAACATAGGTCAGTGAACATGTCCCAAAATCAGCCTTGACATACGTTTTTATAAGACCAGTTTGACTGACTTAAACTTAACGAAAAACTATGAAACTTAGTTTTCTGAAAAATAGACTCATAGAACTACAATTTAGAGTTAAGAATCGACCAAAATAGTTTAGTTATCAACAAGTTATGGTGCCATGATACTCAGGTTTCGAATCTGCTTGCAAACTGTTCTCAACAGTTCGCATGTTTAATCGAGGTTTAATGGGTTGTCCGGTTTCAATTAACATGTAAACGATCCATAAAGTTTTAGATTCATGTTTTAGCATATTACAAGTATTAGAGTGAAGATTTTAATTAACTCGGTATGTGTATTAATTCTATAAGCATAACATAAAACGTAACAAGATCATACCAAGGACGGTTTGAACGGTATACGGCGATGATGATCATAGCAGTAGGCTTATTAAGTTTAAAGATTTGAGTTTATTGGGTTAAACTGAATATAATATATGCTAGATGAAATTTTACCTTGAATCAATGTTCTTATTTTCTTGAAACCGATTTGATGGTAACTTGCGATTGCTTGCGTTGGGAGAGGGAATGAGGGCTGTTGAGTTGGCGTGTGAATGGAGGGAGGGTTGGGTCTCGTATATAATCAGATGGTAGGGTGAAGAGATAAGGCTCCAAGGCTTTTCATTTGTTATAAGAATGAAATTTGAATTTTAAATAATCGTGATCTCCCATATGAAGTAGAACCTAATCTATTTGTTGGTTTAGGATGACGTGATCTTCGATCATTAAGAGCTAGGTGATCTAGATTTGTTTAAAATCTTAGGTTACGATAAATATAAAATTGTATGATATTTTAATTAAGATGATTCTCACGTTATAAAGAATTTTAATAAGTCATCTTGATATTTCAACACTAACCGTAATATATTATTATTATTATTACTACTACTACTAATTTACTTGTTAAACATATTATTGATTACTGCAGCTCAAAGTCGTTTAAATGGCACATAGATGCGTTTTGTCAGTCTTATGGTTAAAATTTCCATGTAAGGAAACTTTTGTTTGCTTTTGAGTTTTATTAAGTAACAATGATATATATATATATATATATATATATATATATATATATATATATAGGATATGCCAGTCTTATGGATGAAGTTTCCTTACGTTGGATGATTACTAGGTGTTCACCACTACTTTACGTCAGAATTTAAGTGGAATTTTAGTATAACGCCCTGCTAAATAAGGGTTGTCACATCCTCATTCATCCATTTTCATCATCCAGACACACATACACTCTCTGTAAACACAAATACACCCTCCCTTTCTTTTCATTTATCCAAGATCCAACGCAAAAGTTGATATACTACTCATTTAAGAAGAAGCTCAGTTAGGGATTCCAAGTTGTTCTAGATTTACCTAAACTTTAAGGTATGTGTTATGTTCAGATCTATTATGATGTTCATCTTCATCTTACTCCCATTTTTGCTTAAGATCTAGAATAAAGTAAACAACCTTGTAAGATAAAATGAACCGAACAGAACCAACTTACATGAACTAAAATCAAACCGAAAATAGAAGGTTATTTTTGGTTAGAAGATTTGGCATAATATATATATATGGGGGAAAGGCTCGAGTTGGCAAGGGACTCAAGTCCCATTTAGAGTCGAGTGGAATAGTGTGTTTGGATCGAATGAGGATCAGATACTCGGCTCGAATGGAATTCGACTCTAGTTAGAGTGGATTGGAATTCGACTCTAGTTAGAGTGGATTGGAATTTGACTGTAGTTGGAATGGATTGGAATTCGACTCTAGTTGGAGTGGATTAGAATTCGACTCTAGTTAGAGTGGATTGGAATTCATCTCTAGTTGGAGTCGATTAGAATGAAGGAATGATTCGAGTTGGAGTCCATTGGAATGAAGGAACGACTCGAGTTGGAGTCTATTAGAATGAAGGAACGACTCGAGTTGGAGTCGATTAGAATGAAGGAACGACTCGAGTTGGTGTCGATTGGAATGAAGGAACAACTCGAGTTGGAGTCAATTGGAATGAAGGAACGACTCGACTTGGAGTCAATTGGATTAAGAAGTCAACCCGAATCCTCGACTCGATCAGAACCTCTCCTACGACTCAAATGAAAGAATATATTTAGAATGTAAACCGAACCCGAGAACCGACTCGTTTAAGAACCCGTAAAATTATAAAGCTCGTAAGAAAGTTTAAACATATAAGATCGTTAAGAATTGCAAACTTATAAAAAATAATAATAAATATGAGAACTTAACCAAACCCGGGTTAAATATGAACTCCGCACGAACCCGACTCAATGAGAAACCATTAACTCATAAACTCGTTAAGAGAACCTTAAGTTAAAAAGATCGGTTCGTTAAACTAATAAGTCCGGTCGTTAAGGTAACAAAGTTAGGATTCGTTAACCCGTGAGTTCGGATCATTAATCGATAAAGTTTGTTTTCATTAACTTAAGAAAGTAAGAAACTTAAAGAAAGGGAATCAATACGTGTAATTATTAAACAGTTGGTCGAGCCCAAGTGGATAAAGGAATCACGATTAATTCTGAGCGGAACCGACTACAGGTGAGTTCTAGCCCCTTTCTATGATATGTTTTCGGGGCTGTGTGCATACTACAATGTATTAGATAATACACTTACCATAAGTGGTAAGTGTATACTAGATGTAAGTTTGTGTATGTATGTGAACGATATAGAATGTTTGAATAGTATGCACGTTGTTATATATATTTAAATACTTATGAGTAACAAAGATATGTAACGAATGTATGTATGGTTGTATGGGACGAGGTACTTATAAATACGAGGTAACCTTATAAATTCCAAGGTATGTAGGGTGTTGGACCCTTATGATTTCCGAGGTATGTAGGGCGCCAGACCCTTATAATTTCCGAGGTATGTAGGGTGCCGGACCCTTATAATTTCCGAGGTATGTAGGGTGCCGGGCCCTTATAATATCCGAGGTATGTAGGGCGAAATGCTCTTTAAACGTAGAGGTAATATGAAAGTAATGTAAGTATAGAAGTAATAAGTAAGACGGTATAAATTATGATAGAAAGTATGAACGTATGTAAGTATGTATGAAATAAATATTAGTAAGTAAATAATGAAACACGTATCTTCGGACACGTATAATGTAAGTGCACAGATTTGGTGTCCGTATCTGTTTGAATAGGCTAGGGTAGTTTAGTCTTTATATTTAATGTATAAAGGCTCATTCTCTAAGCATGTTTAGCGAACGAGCCTCATTCGTTAAAGACTAGGCTTATTCGTTAATGTAAGAGCCCATTCGTTACTATAGTCTAACGAATGGTGACTCATTCATTAACGTATAACTCATTCGTTAACGGAGTTTAACGAATGAGAGGCCATTCGCTAGTGGAAAGGCTCATTCGTTTGTGATGTTAACGAATGAGCTCTAACGAATGTGTCTAGCCTATATATAGGTTAAGTTAGTTAGCTTTCCTAGAGATCCGTGCCATATTTATTCCCCCTGTAACGTTATGCTGCCGGATTCTCTCTAGACCATAATGTATCCATTCTAATGTATTCATCCATCTTAATGTATTGATCCATTAACGTATTGAACACGAGTTAAGTTAGTTAGCTTTCCCAAGGCTCGTGTAACGTATTTATAAGTGACAATGGCACTGAGTTCAAGAAATATCAAATGGATATCTTCTGTTTATAGAAAAGGGAAATAGCATCAATTCAGTG
The DNA here is from genome assembly GCF_021521415.1 of Bidens hawaiensis. Taxonomy (NCBI): domain Eukaryota; kingdom Viridiplantae; phylum Streptophyta; class Magnoliopsida; order Asterales; family Asteraceae; genus Bidens; species Bidens hawaiensis. Next base: position 207,311 of record NW_027495334.1, on the reverse strand, counting down.
CACCATATACACCACAGTATAATGGAGTCACAGAGATAAAGAACAGGACCTTAATGGAAGCTACAAGATCTATGTTGGCTGATTCCAAGCTACCTGTCATTTTCTTGGCGGAGGCTGTTGCTACAGCTTGTTATATCCTTAATAGAGTTCTTATTGTTTAAATATGAAATAAAACATGTTATGAATTAATGCATAAAAGAAAAACGAATTTAACAGAATTTGAACCTTTTGGATCCCCGTGCACGATTTTTAAGAAAAATTCAAAATTTGGGGAAGCAGCTACCGAAGGTTCCTTTGTTGCCTACGTAGTTGATTCACCAAATAAAAGGGTATTTAACATAACAATGTTGATCAAACTTCATGTTAGTAATGGAAAAACATGATAATATGATAAACCTATAATTATATGTGTACCTGTTACAACATGGAGAGAAGTAACCGCATATCGAGTATGATGTAGTTGATATGTTTGTTATCTTGATCGAGTTCCCCTTTAGGATGTATAGTTAAGGATGGTGTTAGGGTTCTTTAGACGAACCCGGTTTAATATAGAGGAAACACATGAATTTCTTATTGTGTGTGAGATTAGATTATGATGTTAATTTATTCTCTCTATATATACACCCAAGGGTAAACCCTTTATTAGCTAGTAAGGATGGTATGGCTCATCAATAATTACAAAGCTAGTATATAATAAGGTATAATATAATAATTTTGATCTATTATATTATAAATGATAACGATGCCCATTTAATTAAATATATATTAATATTTACTCTTACATTCTCCCACTTGGCCGAGTAATCATTTATTATGAGTATTGTAACATCCAACTTTTGTTATATAAATAACAGAAAGTTTTGTTAATAGTGTATGTCGTTAAAGTAGTCTTGTGTTAAATGTTTAGGAAGTAGGAATTGGGAATGGGTGGCGGGACCCATGAAACCCCCTCTATATATAACCCAACCACTTCTTCCTTTTCTTTTCCTTTCTCATCCAAACACACAAACACACACACACTCAAGAAACACACACATACTTTCTCTCTAGCACTCGGATTTAAAATCCAAGCCAAAGAAGGGTGGAATCTCGTGTTTAACATCGTCAAGCAACAAGAATCACGTCCAGAGCAAACAGATATAATGATAGATCAGGTTGTAAAATGTAAGAAAAATATAAATTTGGTAAGTTATAACCTCTTAGGTGCACTCTAAGATGAGAAGGTGGCGTTGGATTATGAGGGATATGGGTTCAGGATCAGGTGCATGGGGTCAGAATGTGTCGAAAGATGGCTTTAAAATAGTAAAAACGACGAAGGCAGGAATTTCGCATCGCACAGCCATGCGAAGCGAAACCAATAATTTCGCATCGCATGACCATGCGAAGTGAAACGCTTCCATGCGAAGCGAAACAGTTCCATGCGAAGCGAAACGCTTCCATGCGAAGCGAAACTGTTCCATGCGAAGCGAAATTCTTCCATGCGAAATTTTATAAAATTCATTTTCTGATGAATTTTTGTTAAAGGACTGTTAATAAAAATAAAATTCAATAATTTCGCATCGCATGACCATGCGAAGCGAAACAGTTCCATGCGAAGCGAAACGCTTCCACGCGAAGCGAAACAGTTCCATGCGAAGTGAAATGCTTCCATGCGAAGCGAAACAGTTTCATGCGAAGCGAAACGCTTCAATGCGAAGCGAAACAGTTTCATGCGAAGCGAAATTCTTCCATGCGAAATTTTATAAAATTCATTTTCTGATGCTCAACCCCAGCTAGGGGCTCTTCCCCTTGGACCCTGCTAGGGGCTGCCGCCCCTAGACCCGGCTACCTGGGGCGTTGCCCCCGGACCCCGTTAGTTGAGGGTGTCTTTGACTTATATATAAGCAGTAGTAGTAATGGATATTTAACACTCGTAATGCATAATACAGTTAGCCGTGCACAGCTAAAGAAGGGCATTACTATTAACGGCGAGAGAAACCGACTTCAGGTGAGTTTCTAGCCCCTTTATCCATTATGTTTTTGGGGCTGTGTGTATACTCCTTTGTGATAGTTGTTAATACACTTAACTTAAGTGGTAAGTGTATGATATGTATATGTTATATGTATGACTAAGTATTGAATGTTATTATGGAATGTTTATATGAATGAATAAGTACATATACGTATATACATGACCAAAATATAGGTAAAGTATGCATGAATGAAAATGAATGTATGATCGAGTGACGTGACAGGTATGGTTATTGGAGACAAAGGGACCAGACCCTGATAATATCTGAGACAGAATGGACCAGACCCTGATAATATCTGAGACAGAAGGGACCAGACCCTGATAATATCTGAGACAGAAGGGACCAGACCCTAATAATATCTGAGACAGAAGGGACCAGACCCTAATAATATCTGTGATGGTAGAAATAGAATAGCCTATGGTAAATTACAAGGCCTTATGAAAGAAAGTATGTAAGCGCGTGTGCATGTATATAAAGTTTGTATGAAAGAAGTAAGAGTAAATAAGGTATGAATACGTATCTCCGAATGTGTATGAGTAAGGGTATGAATGTATTGTATGTTAAATTATTAACTAGAACTCACTCAGCGTAGCTGACTTTTAGTATGCATGCAGGCAAATAGATTGAGACAGTTGGCTTGAGAAGGGACACATGGCATGGACGGAAGAGATTGGCATCTAAGAAGAAGTGTTATGACTGTTTTAATTAATTACTTATGAAAAGACAATTTGTATGCTAAGACGAGAATGAATGTTTTGTAATGTGATGTTTGAAGTTTTTAATTATTCCACGAAGTTTTTAATTTACTCTGATTTTAGAACTGTGTTTATGAGTAAATCGAACACCAAAGTAGGGTTACCGGGAACGGGGCCTTACAAGTATTAGATAAGCCTTATCAGGAGTTAACACGCATTTAGGTTTAAACTTAAACTTGAGCAGAGAAATACAATCATTGAATTGACCATCAACTCAAGACCCCCATTAATCATACTGTGGTCCTTATTTAAAACCTAAGTAGTTATGATCAAAATTTTCAAGTAAGCCCTTCAGAACGTTTGATTTGTATATTAATTTGCCTATATGTCATTATGCATGCAGAACATATTAAGAGACAACAAATCAAAACTAGTGAGGAAAAATTAATAGTTAATCACTCATTGTACGATCTGCAGTTGTACATGGACATTAATAAGCCCGTGATGATCATAAGCGCTTTCATAATACTTATGGGCAATAGACCTTTAGTTATAGGATCCTTAAGCATATCATGAATTCATTCAATATGAAAATCTAGTTTCCTCAATTCGTTTATAAACGAATAATTAATTTCATATCGAATTTTAATGCAGCACCTCTCAAACTGTTACTGTTTGAGAAAACATGGTAGCTGACTTTATCACAATAAGTCTTCAATATATAATTTTTATGGAGTTAATAAACTTATGAGTCAACTGATAAATTTTCAACAACATTTATTAAAAATTTCTTTATGATTAATCAACATATTATGTTGTTATTAATTAGGTTATTGTTATCAGTTCATTATGACTCCTCCATGGGATAGATTTATTTGTTGAAATAAGAATATATCCCAGAAATTACATTTTGTTATCTTGAATATAACAAAGTTTATATTAATAAATCGATTTGAGTTCTCACCTCTTATTTTAAATTGTAGTCTCTCCTTTCATTAAAAGATATTTTAGTACTCTTTTAGATGCTTCACATTAACCTAAACATATCTAGTGTGTTGCAATTTTGAGTAATATATGAAGGAGTATAGACTTGAACTTACATAAGGCTTCTACTTAATGAAGCATAAGGAAATTATCTATTTGATCCTATTATCCTCTAAAGTAGAGAGGTATTGTTTGTTACATATGTAAAGAATATCTCTAAGATCTATCATATCAAAGTTTGTGTGAACAATGGTTTGACTTATGTAACATATACCTGTTAGAAGAATGTCATCTATATAAGGACAAGTTTGTTTTTAGTTACTCCCACTCATCTTGAGGTAGGTACATTAATCAACTTGGTTTTTAATAAAAATAATTGTATAAAGATTTCATCACATTTTGATATTTGCATTAACCCATGTATGGATTTTATTGACTTATAGACTAAATGTTCTTTGACCTTCAATTCATAACTTTTAGGTTGTTTTATGAACATATAAATATTTAAGCCGATTGTTAGGGAAAGTTGTTTTAATTTTCATCTAATGTAGCTCTTAACTATTATAAGGTATTAGAACGGTAATAATCCTTAAAGAAATCTTTTGTAATATTGGTAAGAAGATTCTTTAATAATTGGTTTCTCCTTGAATATAACCTTTAACAATTAATCGTGCTTCTTACTATTTTAACGTTTCGTATTGGGATTTAGTTTAGTTATGAACACTCTTAGGTGATTCAACCAAATCTAAAAATGTTACGCTGACTTATGGAGTCAATTATGATTGATGCTAATGGTTTAATTATATGGGATAGAATCATTCAACCTTCCAACATCCATTTCAATTTAGTTAGGGAGGTTACATAATCATCGATGTCAATAGGTTTTAAAACCTAGATGGCCTCCTGAGTTGATTATTAGGTAATTTTAAAAGTCTCGGTTTTATGAATTAGCTCTTGGTTAGGTTGCTATCATTCTCAGGATTCTATGCGTGAAAGAGTTGGTGCAGTATGGTGTAAAGGTTTAATCGGAGTTAAACTTGGAGTAAAATTTAATGACTCTCTTACCCCTGCCTCTTGTACTTCTAACAAGTCATTATAAATACTTTTACTGCTCCCACTAACCTTAGAAGCCTTTAGGAAATTTGCATGCTTAGGATCAATATTTAAAGACCAATAGATTCTAATAGAGAAACAAATTAATTGTGTAAGTCGTCACAGTTTCTCTTGTGAGGATTATTTTAGAAGAAATCGTATTAAATATATATGAATGGATCTCTTTAAGACCGTGGACCTTAAAGACAGATCAGATACAAGTAAATAGCCTTTTAAATAATAAAAGAATTATGTCTGAATATTCTGTTTCAATAAGTTCTATGAATGTAAGTGAAATATAACTTCTAGTGGGTCCATACTTATTTCTTAAGCCAAGTAATGTTTAGGGCATATAACACATGATTTAAAATCACTAAGAATTAGATTATATGAAAAATCACCCTCATCAATCTTGTCATGATTTCTCATGAAATTTGGTTTTAATGGATGAATTTTATAGGTCTCAATTGTTTTTTGTTAAATATTTATTTGCATGATAACAAAAGTTGTGATAATATATATAGTATCATCTAGTTCTATTTTATAAATGTTGCAATCAGATATTGATAACAAATAATATGAGAGTTTGAGGTAAGAGTGACTTTATGCTGGCTATGCAAACCTCACAACTGTCTTAATGTAGCTAAAGTATTGATACTAAATTCTGATTAATCTGCAGAATATTTAAGGTATCATAAAGCGTAATTAGAAGACAGTTTATCATGGTTTTTTAATAACCCTAACATTTAAATTTGTCACTAACACTCGTGTTAGTTATTTGTTTACTTCGGGCAAACATATAGAACTAGACTTAACCAATCATATTGTAATGGAATTTTAGGATTAGCAGACTTAAATATCATTAATATAAAACTATCAATTTAGCCGGTTGTTCTTTTGAATTATGGATAGTCTTGTTGTTTATCCTAACCTAATGGCATACTTTTGCAATGAGACTTCTCCTTAGAGAACTTAAAGTTGGAAGTAATACTTGTATTTTGTCTATGAACCTTAGAATTATCTGCTTTTAGGTTTTAATAGTTGTGAGTTGAATAACATTTTATTTCCAGTACCATATATTTCTTTCCTTGTACAAATGTTGTTGATTAACACACTCATTTTCCTTTGGTATTTCTGAGTGTTACAATTGATTTTTAAGGCACCAAGTTGTATTATTAAAAATTTAATATGTAATGTACTAGAAAATTGTACTTATTTTCATGTGTGGGCCCTTAATTTTATGGGTCATGATATTGCACATTATGTTGTATTCAATAATGTCATTTAACCTTGTAATTAGAATTTTTAAAGAGTGCATGAATATTATGAGTTATTTTGATTAGTCTTAGGAAAAACAAAATCTAGATTAACTCTAGTGATAGTATATATTTTAATAAGTTCTTAATTATCATTATCATAAGAGACATTATGATTGACTCATCCTATTTGTTATGATCTAGTTTTCGATAGAATGGTTGTTATTAGAAAGAGTCGTAAGATAGTTATATCATGTCTTAAGAGATAATTAAAATTGAGAAGAGCTAAATGTTATTGAAACTCTTAATGAAGCAAAACTCATATTGTATAGAAGAGATGCTTTGAATGAGATGGTTATGTATAGAAGAAAGTTATAGTGAGTAATGCTATGAGATATTAAAATAATACATATTAAAATTATGATCATTATATTAATGAAGGATCATTAATGTGAGGATCGTTATATTTTATTGAAGATGTGATATGTCTATTATTAGCATCAAACTAATAGACTATAATTAAAATTTCTACTTAAACAAAAAATAAATTACCTTTAAGTAGAATTAAAGTTTATTTAAGTGCGTGTGCAAAAAGATTGTAACACGTCACTTGTGGGCAGAAGTGAGATAATTATTTTAATTATGCATAGGCTAGTCTTGCTAGACAAAAAATGTAACACATCACCTTCGGGCAGAAGTGAGACATTTGTATCATGTTAGGGAAAATCTAGCAAAAGCTTTCACTTAGACCTGGATGATATGGTAAATTTAACAAATCACCTTTGAGCAGAAGTGATACATCAAAAGTTCATTCAAGTTAAGCGTTTTTAGTTTTGTAAAAAATTATAATATTTAACACTTTACAAAACTATTTAGTTAATAGCAACCCATTAGAGTTCTCAGAAAATTAGTTCTTGAAAAATTTAGTTTCCGGGAATTTTGGGATTGCGGGAATTTTGAATTTTCGGGATATAGTTTTCGGGAATCTTAGTGTTTTGTGGGTTTTAGGGGGGTTTCGGGATTTATTTGAGTTTTTTCGGGTTTTAGATGGTTTTCGGGATATTGAGCAAAATTTTATTAGCCCGCAAATCATTTTAAAGAAAACTCGAAATCGTTTTTTCAAATCCTTAATCTGTAAATTAATTATTCCATGAATCTTTTAATATCTATAATGTTGGAATGTCATTTTAGGGGAAAATATTAATTATGATTTTGAATTTTAAGATGTATACATCTCCTAATTAAATTTGAAAAATAATTAAGTTAATTAAATTTGAAAATAATACATAACTTAATTAATTTTATTCAAACTTAGAGATAAAAATTTAGGAAACATAATCATCCCAATCATTTCACCAACTAATAAGATTTTTTCAACAAAATTATGGTAACCCATAAACTATTTTAACCCGTAAACTATGGACCCGATAAGGATAAATTTGAATCTTAAGGGACTGATTGTTATTTAAGATAAGTTTAATTTTTGAAAATATCTTTTATTAAATATTTAGATTTTGAAAAATCTTGGGGATAAACTTTAACCAATAATTAAGGAAAAATATATCAAATCCATATTTTGAACCAAATATGTGTGATTTTTTAAAAGTTGTGATGAACATGAATAGCATCATAAGAAAAATATCAGTTTTTCATAAATCTTAGGCTTATGGAACATGTATTTTTTTTAACAATTTTATAACTGGTTTCTAATATAAAACTGATTTTAGTGATGAAAACCGAAAACAAAAATTAGGGTTTATCAAGTTTTTAGTCCATGTCCTCCGATTTAGATCCAGATTTATGGAAACATGAAAATCTGATTAATCAACATCTCTCAGATAGCATATGTTGATTAGTTCTTCATATTAGTAATGGAAAAACGTGGTAATATGATAAACTTATAATTATATGTGTACCTGTTACAGCATGGAGAGTAGTAACCGCATACGGAGTATGATGTAGTCGACATGTTTGTCATCTTGATCGAGTTTCCCTTTAGGATGTATAGTTAAGGATGGTGTTAAGATTCTTGAGAGGAACCCAGTTTAGTAGAGAGGAGATGTTAATTTATTCTCTCTATATATACACATAAAGGGAAACCCTTTATTGGCTAGTAAGGGTAATATGGCTCATAAACAATTGCCAGGCTAATATATAATAAGGTATAATATAATAATTTTGATCTATCGTAATATAAATGATAACAATGGCCATATAAATAAATATATATTAATATTTATTCTTGCAAACAAATAACATGATAGAAGTTGTGTGTAACATGGACATTACTAGTTACTTAGGACCTCTACCTCTACATTGTTCGGGATCTGAAGGGGCTTTCGATTATGATAGAATCTTTAAATCTTTTAGCATTCTTGATTTGTGAGATGCAGATTTTGAAGAAAAGTTGGCAACTAAGATGTTATATGATGAAGAGATGTCTGTTATTCAAATATCAAACAGTACGTCTCATATCAACTTTAACAAGCCAAGTACCTCCAATATGGAAAATAGGAATGATGATGATTTTCATAATCCCTTCCAAAGTCAAAGTGTAACGCCCGCAAATTTCCGTTAAAAGGATCTATGTGTTGTAGAGTTTGTATTTTTACCAAGACTCGATCTGGCCATCCTCGGGGATCTCTTTGTCTTTCTTGTAAGCCTATTTACTTAACGATTAATCCAAGGCATCATAATTTATAAGTTGAAGGGCCTAGATGTAAAATTTTTATAACATAAACCCTAACTTGCTTCCCTCCTCCTAATTTCCGATCGGCAGCCATATGGGGTCTCCTCCTCGATTTTCGTGTAGGTTCCAGCCATTCTTCAGCCTCCCGGGTCTAATTCAAGGGCGGTCCTACCTTAATACAAGTCTTTTTCACCATTAAACCCTTGTTGATCATGTTAGGGTTGAGTTTTTATTATAACAATTTCTGACAGATTCGTACTCGTTTATTTCTCGGTCTGTAACTCAATGAAAAAATATTGTTTTTGACTTATTCTTGTTTCTATGATGTTCTAATTTGAGTCTAGTTTTCAAAAAGGTATAATATGTAATTTTTGGACGAGATTTGAATGGATTTTATGATTTTTATAAATTCGAGTGTCAAAGCTGATGCGGGATGACGGATTATGGTCTGTCTTCCAGACATAATAACTCTTTTTCAACAAGTTCAAATTAATTGGTTCCACTTCTGTAACTTAATATTTTGAGTTAGGAATCAAACCCAATTGGAATCGTTTAATTTGATTTGGTAATGATTTTTATAAAAATAAAACCATTTTGTTGCGCTTTGAAATAGCTGCACGTACCTTTTTGTGTTGGAGAAATTTTTATGATTTTTTTGTGAATTGGAAAAATATAATAAAAATACTTTTAGATACCCAAGACATTTATACAACTCTGGTAAATATTTCATAATTTATTCCTATGATTTTCCTATGTAATAAAATACACTTTTGCATGCTAAAATCTGCTCCTTATTCTCGACACTGATCAATTCTTTCAATTTAGGACTTAACCGGTGGCTGACCAATTGAGGTCCTTTCGGGGCTATTTTAATTGAAGTTCTTGCTCTATCATCTTCCTAGGTATCTTTTGTATATCATCCTTTAGTATCATGAGTTTTGGCATTCGTTAGATTGATCAATTGTTGATAATGTGAAAACTAGGTTCCGGTTGTCTAGTTTGCTAATTGTTGTGTCTAGCGCGTTGTTTGAGGGAATTAACAACCAAATCAAATGCTGTAGCCTCGGTATGATTGGTTGGCTATGAAAAACTACCTTTTTTCAATTATTGGGGCTGAATTGGTTGTCGATTACTCAAACGGGTCACGCAAATTCGCATTTGTTGGTAGTTTGTGCGTTGTGCTTGCGAATTACCGACCCATCCAACTCGTGTAGTGTCGTGTGGACTTGTTGGCTGTGATTTTATTAATTTTGGTCCACACAGGGCTGAGTTGGTTGTTAAGTGCTAAGCGACTCATAAACGCGCATATTCGTTCAACTAGCAACTTCTGCGGGTATTTTGGGAATTCTTTATTCCCGGGACTACCTAAGGGTGGTTTTGATAAATATAACGCCCCGGGGACTGTTATAATTGAACTTGGTGAGGTCGAGGCTTTAGGTAACTCGAACCATGTTAGAACGCATCGTAGGATTAACGAGTCCTTTCGGTATCGTTAGTAATGATTGTATGTAAACCGACAGGCATTTGAGTTATGGGGATACTTAGGGGTTCTCTAGCTCATGGTGATTGTATGCCTCGTGTCAGGTGAGTTCATGATGTCCGTTTTTACTCTTTTCAAGTTTTTGGCTAGCATACACACTTAAGCGATTTTGCTTGATGAACAGTTAAATTATTTTGCATAGACTTATTTGTATAGAATATGCCTTGGGATGATATTTATGTATGTTTGTACGTATGATTATACATGTATTATTGTATGGCCAATAATTGGCGTTATCGACTAAGGATGTTTACGTATGCCTACTTTGTGTTTCCTTATAGATGGATGGTGATCTTGGTCGGGCCAAACTATACTACTCAGGTTCTTAAATCCAGTGGTGGCCCTAGATAGCCCGTAAGGGGGAGGCTCGTGTGGCATGATCGCCATCAGATGGAATGATACGTGTTTGGGTTGTACGAGTGCTCGACCCTAATGTTATTACTTGGATATTACATGTTTGGGTTGTACGTGTGCTCGACCCTGATGTTATTACTTAGATTATATTTATAGGGATACAATTATATATATGTACATATATATAAGTATGACTACTTATTGTTGATGATAGCCTAACTGTTCGTATCCCGTTTTATTTTAAAACTCTTGGAATGATTATTATAAATGTCAATTATTAAAACTTGAACTCACTCAGCTCAAGCTGACTTTGTGTGTATGTTAGTGTGAGTTTTAGGTTAAGAGGAGGATGCTTACCGCTTGGACGTAATCGAGGCTACTAGGACGGTTGAAGGCATATCTAGTCGGAAAGTTTTGTTAATGAACATTGTCCTTTTCAATTTTTATTAAATACATTTAGATTTGGTTTTGGGCACAATTCCTGGGTTTTGGGAACTTGTTTGATCAATTATGACTTTTCCGCTGATTTATACTCTGAACAGGTTTTAAAATAAATGAATTGCCTTGGGTTTAAAACCACATTTTCCCAGTTTTGAGAAACTTGATATTCCTTATTCCGCTGTTTAGTACTCTGAATAAATTTTAATAAAATGAATTAGTTTGGCTTTAAATTTTTGAGAATTTTTTGGATATGATGACCAACTGTAGGATTCCCGGGATTCCGGGTCTTACACAAAGTAGTTCGGGGGAGACTGACACAAATTTGGGTGATGATTTGGTGGTCAAATCATTCTCAAATATGAAAGTTCAAAAAGATCTCCAACTCAAGAACATCATTGGAAACCCAAATGAAGGTGTGAAGACAAGAAAGCATTGCATAGAATATGTCTGTGTTTGTAGAATTGCAAGAAACCGGTATCATTGATGAATGTCTTTGCACTTGCTTCATCAGTCAAGGGGAACCCAAAAACTACGAAATGGCATTAAAAGACAACTCCTGGCTTGAGGCCATGCAAGAGGAGCTTGCTCAATTTAAGAAGATGGATGTGTGGACGTTGGTGGAAAATCCGAGTGATATACAGGCTATAGGAACAAAATGAGTGTTCAAGAGTAAGAAATATAACAAGGGAGTTACTATAAGAAATAAAGCTCAGTTAGTGGTGAAAGGATTTAATCAACGGGAAGGAATATACTACAATGAGGTGTTTGCACCAGTGGCACGGCTGGAAGGTATAAGGCTATTTCTAGCTTTTGCAACATACAAGGATTTTGAAGTCTTTCAACTTGATGTTAAAAGTGCGTTTCTAAACGGCAAAGTAGACGAGTTGGTGTATGTCGAACAATCACCGTGGTTCAGCGATCCAGACCATCTAGATCATGTGTATCCTCTGAGTAAAGCTCTATATGGTCTACATCAAGCACCTTGGGCAAGGTATGAGACTTTCTCATAATGTCTTCAATCCAACGCGTAGCGCGACGCGGCTTCTTTACAAGGAATTTTTGCCCTTTTTACTCATGTAAGCCTTAAAACACGTGTGGGCCACTTCCACTCATTCCGAAACGTCAATGTAAGCTTGTATATAGCCACAATAAGCATCATTACCATTCAACAACCTGAAATAGAAAAGCACGCTTGAAGTAACACAGTTCACACTAATAATTCAATAAAACTAAACGTTTAACATATTGGAAATATAAACAACCATCAACTGGTACGAGTTATACTGGTACTGGCTCTGATTTTGATGAAGGTTCTGGTTTTGTTGGGGTGCTTGATTATTCTTCTTGTACTGATTTCTGTTTCTGATTCTGGTTCTGTGGATAAAATTCCACTGATCATCTTCATAATCCTTTTCATCTTCTTCCCTATTATACTCATTCTAGTCATCCCCTTTGTTGCATTCAGCAACCCTCTGCATTCTCGGACCATCCTAATTACCGTCATTTCTGAACCACCGTCCCTTCAACCTTGACAAAGAATTGGAGTTGTTCGAAGAAGATCGGTTATCTTGATGCTTAAAATCAGGAAAATCAAGAGGTGCGTTTTGATTCGCTGGTGTTCTTGGAATTTGGTTACCAGCTCAATAACGATAGGTCAGTCAAATATATTTATAAAGTTACCTATACTAGCAAGGGCGAGTAATGTGTCGAATCCACGGAGAGCAATGGAAAGTGAAAATCAAGTTCATTTTTCACCAATTCAGCAATTATACTAAGTTCTACAGACGATGTCAAGCAATTCAAATGATGCTTTGTTAAATGAAAACATGATTGTCATTTAGTTGTAAACTATTCAAGGAAAGGGTGACAACACTTCAGGTTCGGATTATGCAATAAGCTAAACTATAACTCCTATCAATTGGATAATCACATAAACATGATTCGTCAGTTAAGATTGATAAATAATTAATAGACACAATAGTTTGATCGTGCTGAATCACATAACCTAATCTGATAAATTGGCACACATTAACTCATCCTACTTATCTACAAGCTTGTTAATATAAAACTTCAAGTAAATCAATGATCAAAGGTAACTAGTTCAATGACTATAAGAACTTAATCCTAAATGTTGATGAACACAAACCAATCAATTGATGATGATAACGATTGCTTAATAAATCAACACAAACATAAAGCTATATTAATCGCACAACTAATCAAACTTCAATCCATTTCAAACAGAAAACATAGATACATTAACTTTATGCAAAAACCCTACAGCTAAAGTGGTCACAAATGGTTTAGCCTTGCCTCTCCATGATGAAAGACTCGATTATAGGTTAAATGGATGAAAGCATGGAAGAATTAATGACCTGAGAGCTCCGAGATGGTGCAAAATCTCCTCCTAGATCTTCCACAGCCTCTAGAATTAAAGATAGGTCAAATACGGGTGAAGAAACTATTATATCATCAAATTAGGTTATTTTTTCACTTTTAGACTCCTTCGGGTATCACGACAGGTTCCTAGAGTGTCCCTTCACGCTACGTGAAGGACAAATTAGTCGGTCTTCCTTCTGGCTCCCTAGCGTAGTATGAGGGAGGTGTATCTAAACCGTCGTGTAGTGCGGTGGGACCTTGTGGAAAAATGTTTATTTTTTGTTTGCTCATTTAAGCGCTGAAAAGCGTGTGTGTCAATCCTGATCATCCCAATCCATCAATATAGCTCATTGCTGGTCCCAATATGCCTCGTTATTGTTCAAAACCTGAAATACAGAAACGTGCTTGAAGTACTACAATTCAGACTAAAACTTACCAAAACTAAATCGTTAACACTATAAAATACACGACTTAGACCCAGCCATTAAGTTCTAGTTTTACTAAATTTATCATTCCCTTCAGTAATAAACGTAGCATATATGTGCCTGAAGCACAAAACATACATACAGAAACTACTTACTTCATCTATAGACTCGTCTACAAAAAATAATTTCATTTTTCAGTTTAAAACTTAAATGTCTAAACCTACACATCTTCTACTAATATGTCCAGAGACCACTAACTTCATAATGACCGTCGTCACTCACTACACAATTGCAATTGTTGACAAGCCATAAAAGCATTGTCCTTATACCTTGGAAACTAGACCCACCAGTTTTTACCAACTTTCATCATAGTTGAGCTTTCACCCTAAAGAAGGGTCAAGTCTTTATGGGACTGTTGGTAGAATAGACCATTCATTTAACTCATAAATACATTCATTTTAAACTTATTTCTTTCATGCATTACACATAATTTTACTCATATGTAAACTGCCCTAAAACAATTAAATAGGGGATCTATAACACACTTGATCTACACTTCAATCTTTACGAAATTCCTCACAAATTGGCCCCATAAATGATCGAACAAGGTCCTCGTACTCAAACCTTCACTAACGCAATATACATATAGTTTTAGGATCAAATACATTTTATTCTTAACATGGAAACAATAAGAACCAATTTGTTATTATTACTCGGCTTGTTTTTATAATTGTTTGCTGTTATTTTTTGTTCGTGTTTGCTTGATTATGTGATGTTACAAGTATTTGTTGATTTATATTTTGTTGTTATTATTGAGTTTTTTTCTTATTCTGTTATAAGTATTTGCTGTTGTTATTTTGTTACGAATTTTGATTATTTTGATGTTATTATTAGGTTTTTTTCTTTGTTATTATAAAACATTGTTTATGTAGATTGGTATTGTAGCTGATATGGTTTTCTACGTTCTCATTTTTGGTAGATTGTTATTGTTTCCTACGTTCTCATGTTAAGATTATTTTGTACATGAACCTCCCCCTATACATATATATACATATATATATATATATATATAGAAAAGGGTTAAAATAAAAATACATAGTTTTGTAGGAAGAGTATGAAGGACATGAAATTTAAAGTTAGAAAACCATGTTAGCCTATTAAGGGAACTATGTAGCCTAAATCCTAGATCATAGGAAACTATTTGTTATTTTGGAAAGTACTAAGCTCAACCACTAGATCCTAGATCTAAGGGCTTAGATCTATTCTTACTCTTCCTAGAAAAGTATCTATTTTTATTATAACCCACCCCTATATATATATATATATATATATATATATATATATATATATATATATATATATATATATATATATAATTAGATTCATTTTAGAAGTGTTTCTCATTGCGAGAAATAATTTTAACCAATCACATAATTTCTTTTTAATTGCTGATTATTTAAATACAAGGGTACACTAGTGAAATATAAAGTGTTTTGTTTTGTAACTCATACTCATTAATGGTTTAGTTAATGATAAGTGACTAGCTAATGGTAGTTACAAATTATTATTATTATTATTATTATTATTACTATGTAGAAATCACACAGGTATGCGTGTGTATTTGATCAAACAAAAGGCTGATTTATATGAGAATAACAATAATAATAATAATAATAAAATAGGAACGCAACAGCTTGATTAACATATTTACATAATTCAGACCTTACGTTTTTAGTTGTAACAATTCGTAGCACATACAATTTTTTAACATTTTGTGAATATTGTATTCACATATACTTTATTTTGTAAAAAAAAATAAGAAGGAAAGAAAAAAAAGAAACATTGTTATTATTATACATTTTATCTAAAATCATTTTATTCTAAAACATGATTAGTTATTATTATTTTTCTATTTGATCTCATGGTAAAGGTTTTTTTCCTCGATTTTAATCAACTAATGTTATTTAGGTGTTATGTAATGTAGATATAGCTATGAAATGTAGTGTAAGCATATTTTCAAATTTGTGTGCCTGTGTAGTCGTTACTAATGTAGTGCACGTACACTTTCAAATGTTGTGTAGTCATAACTAATGTTGTGTAAACATATCTAATGTAATGTAAGCGAATCTAATATAGTGTGTGTACAATTTCAAATGTTGTGTAGACATAACCAATATAGTGTAGGCACACTTTCTAATGTTGTGTAGTCATAACAAACATAATGTACATGCATTGTAGGAGATGAGCTATGTATTTTTATGCCAACAAAAAAAGTCCAGTATTTTTATTTAAGGTTTCATGTGTATTTAAGGTTTAATGTGTAGTGTAGACTATATTGTAGGAGATGAGCTATGATTTAGGCATAGAAAGAGGTAAACAAATGAATTCTTATGCATACCCAAAAGATAACTGTACCATTTCTACTTAAATTAATGTTGTAATATACTCTTAATAATTACAAAACACCATATCCATTGAATACCATTGATTACATAAAATCAATGGTTCAGATCAACTTCTCGCACTTCTCGCTATAATTTTACTTCTCGCATGAACCATCCCCTATATATATATATATATATATATATATATATATATATATATATATATATATATATATATATATATATATATAAAGTTCTCACATTCTTGGCATGTTTTCACTTTACACCACTCTTGCTATGGCTAATTTATCTCATTTGACTTAGGTTTCGCATCTTATTGTTTTCGCATAGCATTAGGGAAAACTATGTAATGCAAAAACTATAGCTAGGTGCTAACTTGGGCTAGTGAATGGGATGCTCATTCGCTATGTGATGTATAGCGAATGAGTCATCGCCTATATAAACCCTGTAACTTATTCAAAATAATTAAGTCGTTATTATTCATTGTGCATCGTTACTCTGCCCAAATTTCCTCTCGTATCACACATTAACACACTATAAACCTAATTGAGTGATTACACGATTATATCAAAGACTAGATCCTAGTTGATTAATCTGCCATATATAATCAATCTCTTTAACAAGCAAACAAATTGGGTAACATTGATGCGAAGGTTGTGAATTTTCAACATGAGGATCAAATGACAAAGTTAATTCACCAGATTTGTTTGTGGATATGAGAACATGTTTCTCATGTGCTAAACGAGGTCGTGTTGCAAAAGCTTGTGAATCTGGGGTGAATATGTGTGGAAAAACCCTTAGTCAAGAAACATGTTTCTGCATTTAAGAGTATTTTGAAAAGGCAACCTCCAAAAGCCAAGATTGATGATTCTCAAATAATTTTTGTTGAGATTAGCCCTAGGAAGGCGATTAGATTTAATAATGAAAAGAAAAATGTGACTGTAAGAAAGGTTAAACTAGTTAAACCTATTTGTAAGAATGTGAACACTGTTGTAATTTGTGATGAACAATACTTGAGAAAGATGTCAAAGGCAACTTTGACTTATAATCAATTTCATCAATTACATCAGCATGAGATGAAAAAGAAATTTACAAGTGTCAAGGTTCCTATTGATGTTGCTCCAACATGGAAACCTAAGATTAATTTGTGCAGAAAGGAACCAGGGCTCAACCCAAGACTATTGGGTTACCTCTTTGAACTAATCTTTTACTTGTATGTGCAGAGTTTATCCAAGATTATTTCAGGAGATAAATGGATAATGGATAGTGGATGTTCTCGGCATATAACGGGCAATATCAATCTCTTTTCGAATTTGAAAGATATTCTAGGAAGTTATGTTGCATTTGCTGGTAATCAAGGCAGGTTGATTACTAAGGAAGGTGAAGTCTCTAACCACAGAATCATATTCGAGAAAGTAAATTATTGTGTCAAGGTTGATCATAATATGTTAAGCGTGTCACGGATCTGTAGCAAAAGGTACACAACCTTGTTCACTGGTAAAGAATGTGTGATTCTAAAACCGGGGTTTTTTATTCCTGAAATCATGGTTGTCATGCGATCACCTTGATCGAATGATATTTATGTGCTTGACATAGCGTCTGCAGCAAATTCCTCATCGACTGCAACATGTTTTATCTCAAAAGCAACTAAGAAAGACACGATCCTTTGGCACATATGGACGGTTACCTTCACATTCGTAAGATGAATCATTTAATAGAAAATGATTTGGTGGTTAGCGTATCATTGAAAAACTTTAAAATAGTCGATCACTGTGCTACGTGCAAGAAAGGGAAACAAAAGAAGAAGTCACATCCATTGAAACTGATCAACTCTATCAATACTCCTTTAGAACGAATTCATATGGACATGTTTGGTCCTGTAAATAGAGCGAGTGTTGCTGGAGATCTATATTGTTTAGTCACTACTAATGACTATTCTAGATATTCGTGGGTGTTATTTATGAGCATGAAGAATCAGACAACTGTTATTGTGCAAAATCTGATCGCCAAGATCGAATCACTTTGCAAGTTGAAATTAAGGTGTATCCAAAGTGATAATGGCACCGAGTTTAAGAACAACATGATGGAGTTTCTCTATATTCAAAGGGGTATTCATTATAAATATAGTGCTCCCTATGTGCCACAATAGAACGGGGTTGCTGAAAGAAAGAATCGAACCATAATTGACATGGCTAGAACTATGTTAGCGGATTCTAACCTTCCTGTTCAATTCTGGAATGATGTTGTGAATACTGTTTGTTATACATTGAATTGACATCTCGCAATGAAGAAGCTGAAAAAGACAAGTTATGAGTTTCTTAATAACCGTAAGCCAAATCTTCAATTCTTGGAGCCATTCGGGTGTCCTTGCCCAAAAAGAAATATGCAAGAATATTTGAAGAGAAAGTGATAGAAGGTTACTTTGTTGGGTATGCGTCACCTAAGAAATTTTTTCAATATTTCTTCTGGGTGTGTTGAAGAATGGTACCATATAGACTGTCAAAGGTGCACCACACCACCTGCCGGCAAGAGACCTGATTGGATGTTTTATTATGATGGTCTATTAGATTCTTTCTCTCCCTCGCTTGATGTAAAAACTGAAGATTTGGTTCGTGCTTATCTAAAAGATGAAATTCTATATGCTCTTCTACTCATCAAGATTTACCTGTACATGATCAACCATAAGTCTTAGATGATGTTTTTGTATCATCTGATGATGCCGACTTTGAAGATTCTACCTTTGAACCATTTGTTGAATCTCATGAAGCTCCTGAGATATAATCTGGAAAACCTTCCCAACATTTAAATGTTGAAATGGATGAAGAAAATGTCACTAACTTACAAGACAGTGTTGAAGTTCCTGAGAATCCAACTCTTCGAATTCATTCTTATCATCCCCAGGGAAACATAATAAGTGATTTGAATGAGTAGGTTCATACAAGACATCAAGTTGCAAATTTCATTAATGATCAGTTATTGTGTGTTTATACTGATATAGAGGCATCGGGAATCATGATTATAGCCAAATACACTTGATTTCTATCACAAATTAAACCGGCGAGTGTTTCTATGGCACTACAAGAACCTTCATGGGTATAGGCAATGCAAGAAGAACTGCAATAATTTGTTCGACTTGGTGTTTGGGATCTCATAGACAAACCGGCTTGGGTAAAGAAGGAGATCCCGACAAAATAGGTATTTAAGTGTAAAAAAGATGACTGTGGGGTTATTGTTCGGAATAAAGATAGATTGTTAGTATAAGGATTCAATCAACAAGAAAGCATAGATTACACTGAAGTGCATGCTCCGGTTGCAAGACTGGAGGCTATACGAATATTCTTGGCCTATGCAGCTTTCAAGAATTTCAAGGTCCAAATGGATGTTAAGAGTGCTTTTCTGAACGGGGAAATTCACGAAGAGGTGTATGTGAAAAGCCTCCTGGTTTTGAAGATCCCGACTATCTTGAGCGTGTTTATCGTTTAAATAAAGCTCTTTATAGTCTTCACGAAGCCCCGAGAGCTTGGTACAACAAGTTGGCTGACCATCTTATTGATAGTGGCTTCAAGCAAGGAACTGTGGATTTAACTCTTTTTTATAAGATGTCGAAGGATGATCTTCTCCTTATCCAGATATATGTCGATGATATCATCTTTGGCTCTATAAATGACAAGTTATGTAAGGAATTTGAGAAGACAATGCATACGAAATTCGAGATGAGCTCGATGGGAGAGATAAATTTCTTCTTGGGGTTGCAGGTTCACCAGTCTGATTCGGCCATCTTTATTCATCAGACTAAGTATGTAAATGATGTCTTGAGCCAAATCAAGATTACTTCCGGAAAAGTCCTTTCAACTCCTCTCCTCGCGGTTCACAATTTGTCACTGGATGAATAGGAGGAAACCGTTGATTCGACCCTATATGGTGCGATGATCAATTCTTTAATGTATTTA
Organism: Bidens hawaiensis; assembly: GCF_021521415.1. Taxonomy (NCBI): domain Eukaryota; kingdom Viridiplantae; phylum Streptophyta; class Magnoliopsida; order Asterales; family Asteraceae; genus Bidens; species Bidens hawaiensis. Next base: position 187,089 of record NW_027495334.1, on the reverse strand, counting down.
ACTGCTTCTCGTTCTGATATAATGTTTTCTGTCTGTTTGTGTGCTAGGTATCAACCGAGTCCCCGAGTGACTCATCTGGTGGCTGTTAAGCGTATTTTCCACTATTTAAGGGGTAATCTTGACATCGGGTTATGGTATCCCAAGGACGATAGTTTTGATCTTACTGCTTATACATATTTGGACTATGGAGTGTGCAAAATTAACTTCAAGTATACCACGGCAGGATGTCAATTTTTAGGAAACCGGCTTGTTTCCTGGCAGTGTAAGAAACAGGCAATGGTCTCCACTTCAACCGCTGAAGCCGAATACGTGGGAGCCTCGAGTTGCTGTTCACAGGTTTTGTGGAACCAGCAACACTTGCGGGATTACGGTTTGAAGTTTATTACTACTCCCGTCTTTATTGATAAGTCTGCTGCGTTCTAAGGGTTAAGGCCTAAGTATTCTACTTTATATTATTGGTGTTTCGTATAAAGCCTTGAACTTTCTTCGCGATAATACGGGATTATCCAAATTAATTGTTAAGGCATTATACAACTTCAACTTTATTTTATCCTTCTATTTAGTTAAAATGGAACCTTACCTGCGTGTAGTAAGACCACAAAGCTCGAGACGAGGGGGGGTTTGTTGATACATCGTTGTTCGTCTCGTTCTTTGTTAACATATTTGGAACTAGATATAATGTACAGGGGTATTTTGGTAAATAATGTAAGGCTCATTTGCCATGAGTAGTATAGCGAATGAGACCAGTTTTGTTCCTCATTTGTTAGGCTTGTTAACGAATGGGATGTTTAACATATGAAGGGTCATTCGCTATGGTTGTATAGCGAATGGCGTAGCGAATGGGATGCTCATTCGCTATGTGATGTATAGCGAATGAGTCATCGCCTATATAAACCCCTGTAACGTATTCCAAATAATTAAGTCGTTGTTATTATTCATTGCGCATCGTTACTCTGCCCAAATTTCCTCTCGTATCGCACACTGACACACTGTAAAACTAATTGAGTGATTACACGTCAAAGACTAGATCCTAGTTGATTAATACGCGACATATAATCAAGTTCTCTCAGCTCAAAACCAAGAACTTGACCTGTTTATCGCAAAACCGTAGTCCACATCTTTTATGCCAAAATCCGTGTTTCAAAACATGAATTGATCCAAGTTTATTACTTTCATAATCTAGGGTGTGCATTCAACAACCCCAAAGCTTTTCATGAAAACAAACGTTAAAATCTTAAACCTTTTTTAATCATAAACGTACCTTAAACTCGTTGGGAACCTTCCCAGATCAGTTTGATGATGATTCGAGTTGTTGATTTCCACTTACCTAAAAACAACTAAACCCTTTTGTATTTATAATATAAATAAATGATAAAAAAACCATTTTATTAATAAAAACTTAGGAGGCTACACATCTCTAACAAAATGATAATCAACCTCCATATTCTTTGCCCGTGCTTGAAAGGCATGATTACCAGATAGGTGCGTTGCACCTATATCATCACAGATACGATATGGGCAAAGGTTTTACCGTTTCCTTGTTCACGAAAGAGAGCTTCTACTCAGGTAAGTCAGCCATTGTGTCAGCAAAAGCCTCACATTGGGATTCGGAAAAATAATGAGATATTGTGTTGTTTGTGAGTAATCTATAAAATAAGGTGTAATCGGCATCATAAAAGGCTCGATGAGAAGATGTAAAAGTTATGAAATGCCATGAGAATGAGTCGTGAAGACATGAAGTGTTAAGGAAGAATCATTTTTATAGGAACATTAAATGTATATAATTCTAGCTATTGACTATTGGCAAATAGCATTCCTAGCTAATGAGTTTATTTCAAACGGTTACATATATGTTCCCAACAAGCCGCGACTAACAGAAGCTTAACTCCGTTAGTCTCCGGTCCCCGAAAAAACGTTTTTAGACGGAAAACTCTTTTTTGGCCATAAAACTCAACATTTTCGTTCCAAACCTCTTTGTAACTTTAGATCGGACCTTTAGGAACCTTTTTATAGTAAAAACCTCAATTATTGAGATTTCAAGAACCCTTTTAGAACCACCATAGGCGACCAATTTAAGGCAAATTCGGCGAGCACCCAACCACTTAGACCGTGAACTAGGCTTCCGACGATAGGGACGGGTAGAGGTGTACAAAACCGGTTTTAAACCCAAACCGAACCGGTTTATAAACTGAACCGGTTTGGTCAACGGCTGGTCAAAACCGGTTTGACTCAAACCGGTTCGGTTTATAAACCAGTTTAGACACAAGATAGGCTAGCCTGGTCACGTTGGTTCGGTTCGGTTTATAAACCGGTTTAACCGGTTTTAGCCGGTTTTAAACCGGTTTTTCTCAAACCAGTTCGGTTTTAAAACCGGTTTGGTAGATCTTAAGGGAAACCGGTCCTGAAACTGGCGGTTTGGGTCGGTTTGGGAACCGGTTTGGGTGAAACCAATTTTAAACCCAAACCGGTTCTGTTCGATTTGCCTAAAACTGGTCCCAAACCGGGTTTTTTTTTACACCTCTAGGGACGGGCGACTATTTGGTGGTCTGGTAGATTGAGAATTAGGCAAATCGCTAACACACAGAAGGTTTCCGTTGAGTGTGGTTGTGGATGTTAGCGGTGGTGCTGTTGTTTAGGTGATGGTGGTCAGGTCAGTAGTAGTGTTCAAATGATGGTGCTTGGTTGGTGGTGAGTAAGCTTGTGGTGGTGGTGGTGGTATTCATGTTGTGGTTGTCAACATCGGTGGGGGTGATGTTCAGGTGGTGGTGGTGGTCAGCGGTGGTGTACATCTGGTGATGGTGTTCAGGTTGAATTTCCAGCAAAAAATGTTGTGTTTTCAAGCCTAAAACCGTTCTTTTTTTTTTGACAACCAAAGACTAATTGAATTAAACTTCCATTAGTCACAGCTTGTTTCTAACAAGCTGTGGGCATCTAATATATTAAAAATGGACCATCAGCACCAAAGTGTGGGCATCTAATCATGTTGGTGACTCATATCATGACAAACAATGTGTTTGTATTCGATGGACCAAATAAGGCAAGACTATCACACGTTTAATTAGTTCTTTAATTAAATTATTATTATTATTATTATTATTATTATTATTGAAACGGTGAATTTCTTGTGTGTTAGGTTATCACACTCTCTAAATTTGAAGAGCCGCATTGTCTCACTCTAATCAAATTATGTTGTGTTAACCGAGTTTGATTTACAAATTTCAATGTTAAAACCTTCAAAAGAAGTAAATACTTCTTTTATCTTAAAACATGTACTTAAATTTATTTGTCTTCCACATCAATTACAATAAGAGCATCTTTGTTCGTCAAAACACATTATCTAATCTTGTTGGTACCTCATATCATGACTCAAGAGAATGAGTGTAAACACATTATCTTAAGTTAGATGTTACTGTATTCATGTTCGAGAGATGTTTGAACACTAGAAAACTAATATCATTTCATACCTAGAATGTGACCATATTTCTAACCTCTTGATTGCGATGTCACACGGGTTTAGTTAGTCTTTTACCTAATTAATTAATGTCCAAATCTCAAAATAACACGAAAGTCCTGATTTTGGGTAATTGTGTAATAACAACACAAATAGTGGATATTGTACATAGAAAAAATATTTAATTGCTGTACGTTTTTAGCAAATGAATTAAAAAGAATAACAAATTTCGGTTTATATAATTTCTAACCAATTTAAAAAAAAAAATAGAGTGGTACTGCATCTGCCAGTGAATCCTATGTTGTAATCAACCACTAATTCCACAATCTACATCAGTCGGAATTGTCTGCTTGACCATTGATTGGTCAAAATCTTGAATATATTTCTCAAATTAAAAAAAAATAACTATTCAAGAAGATAATGGCTTCCAAATCAGACAGTAACCTCTCTGGAATTTCAAATCAGACACCTCTCTGGAATTTCAAATCAGACAGTAACCTTTCTGGAATCTTACTATACTAATAAAACAAAACAAGATATTCATATAGCCTTCAACTAACATGTCCACATAAGCTTCCAAGTCATTCGGTTTCCATCTATAGAATTGTCACATAATTCACTAGTTAATGTTTTCTAGAATCATAACCTCACTAATTAATTCACTAATTAATGTTTTCTAAATCATAACCAACTATTTCCTGTTAAATTATTCAAAAACCGATTTTGACTACAATTAATTATTTATAACTGATTTGTGCTCTCTTTTTTAGTGTGACTATTACTTTAGCAATTCAATGATTTGTATATTTATACAATTTCTCATTCACACAATTTATACATATTTTTCCTACATCTTGTGGTTTTGCAGATAACAAGGTAAAGAATTCTTATAATATCCACACACACACACATATTATATATATATATATATATATATATAATGCTTGAAATATTTTTCACCCGTGTATAACACGAGCCACTGTCCTAGTAAAATATTAATATTATATGTGATAACTATATATCGACCCATCGATCTTGAATGCCCAAGGTTGTATGGAATGGACGGCCAAGAATGGAAAGGAATTTTGCAACATAAAATTTTAGCCCATTTCACAAAATTAAAAGGCTCAAAATGATTTAGTTAATTGATTGAATTGTAGTTTCAAAATGAACGTTCATATTTTCATGTGTTTCTAGGTTTTTACACTTATATTTCATGTTCTACACGTCCGGTTAATATATTTCATGTTTTATATCACAATTTTATGTTGGTTTTCTCTCCATTTCATTTATATTATCTTCATTTCTTGTATTTAAATCTTCATTTCATGTATATATACATCTATTTCTTGTATTTCTATGTAAAAATGTTTTAGGTCAAATTTGATTTTGTTATTTACTAAACAGATTCAAAAACTGAGTAAATCAAGCCATTTAACCAAAAAAGCTATTGGTTAATTTGGTTGAGTCAATAATAAACTATAGCGTGCACACCCATTAACACAAGAATTACTTATAAGCTTGTGTCTCTCTTTAACAATTGAATATAAATTAACTTCTTTTTTTCACCACAATCAAATCATTTATTGTTAAAACTCTCTTTGTCAAATTTCAAACTTACTCTATATCACGTATTTATTATGTGTATTTTTAAAATTGTAAAACTAAATACTTTATTAACTAAAATAAATAATTTAGTTAAAGTTATAATTATTTGTATAAAATGAAACTCAACTAAAAAAATACATGGACAACTGAAAGAAAAGAAATATATACGTTGCAGAAAACTAATATAACATGAAGGATAACAATAATAAAAAGAGGTACGTATATATTTTATGTTTATGGCATTAAAGTTGGCTTCAACCAGTTTTGTATACAATGAATGTTATATATAGTTTATAATATCTACCGTTGACACTGGCCTAGATGATTTGGTCTCACATTCTAGATTTTCGTCATACTCGCAAAGTCTAGTTCTGTTTGAAATATTCACCTTGATTGCAATTTACAAAATCTAGCTAGGGCCTATTTAGATGGTTGCAGACATAGCAAGTTCTATGAAACTTCAATTCATGTCCCATCATTATGGGTTGTCACAATATGGTTTCATGTCCATTAGAAGACCATTAATTGTGTCATCAATTTGTTCTTTGTCCCATATAAGAAGTTGTCTTCTTCTGTCATCAATCTTTACTTAGGTTTTCATGATTCATGTCTCTCGTGTTTTTGTTTTATGAGGTTTTAAACGATTCCAATTAATGCAATAACTTCAGAACTAGGACAATATGTGTTTACATTCGACTGGTTCTTTAGCATACTACATCAAAGTCCAAAACTTAGGGGTTGTGGGGTTTCAAGGCCGGCTCTAAGATGGGGTGAGTCGGGCGGTTCGACCGAGACACGTAATTTTTCGGGTTCAATTTATATATGTGTGTGGATGATTTCAGTTACAAGCTCATATTAGTTTTAATAACTTGGGAACTCATTCTAACCATTGAGCATGTTAATTAATTATTAATCAATGGTTGTTATTAAATCTAGGCTTTTAAGGTTAATTATATGGTTGAAAATGATTGAGGGTAAAATAGTAATTTATCATGTCATTTCTCTCTTATCTTGTCACATCTATTATTATATTTCTTTCTCAAAAGCAAAATACTAGATTAGCTCAAAAACACATTTTGACAGTGTTGAAAAAAAAATCCACCTTTTATGTTTTTATTTGCTTTATTTTATTATTACAAGTATTTTGTTTAATAAATTTATTAATTAATTATAAAGTAAAACCATAATAAGTAATTACTATTGTCTATTTATCACTCTTTTATATTATTATATGTTTGTATAAGTTTAATACGTTAGTTCTGTAAATTTTGATTGCGCATGATCATGGATCCAGTCTTGTGATATGATACGATTAGATTGATGATTACGATATGGATTGGACTATTACGTTAATTGAACGAAGTGTGAGAGTTGAGAGAACTATCAGGCAAAATAACAGTATACGTACTTTATGAAATCAACTTCGTTAATTAGAAAATAGGTTACAGGGGTATATATATGAGACAACTCATTTGTTAGACATGCGTAACGAATGAGTGTTTCATTCGCTATGTCATTCGTTATACAACCATAACGAATGGCTTACATACGTGAATTCATTCGTTAAACAAACTTAACGAATGACACAAAACACGTGGACTCATTCGTTATTATACATTAACGAATGAGTCTTTACATTAAAAGACTAAAATACCCCTATACGTTAATCTAATACCAAAATACGTTAATACAAAGACCAAGACGTCAAAACGATACATTAACAAACTCATCCTCATCTATGTGTCTTCAAATCTTCACGCTTTAAATCTGCTAGTCTTCCAGCCAGCACAACTATGTGTTCCAAACGCACGGCATAGCAAACTACTCTTTGGAATTGCATAGATTGCTCATTGTCGTTTACGATAGCCGATCTGATCCAATTCTTGAATAAAACCTCGTTATCAGACTCAGACAGGTTAACTAGCCACATGGGATCAATCAGTCATCTAAATTCCGTCTTCAGCCCCGATCTAAATACAATTATCGCCTCGCCGGTCTTGTTATCGTAGTACCACCGATTAAACTTCTTGTAATTACTTTATGGAAAAGTTTTTACATGAACTTTCTTTAACTTCCGTGGTGGTTTTACTTTAAGCACAAGTTTCTTCAACCGGTGCGTTGATCAATCTCGTCAACATATTTACGTGTCGTCACCTGCGGTTTGAAAAAAAACTTAAAGCCATACTTTACCTTGTGTAGCAAATGACAATAAAACCAATCCGCTGTTTGACTTCCACCACGATTCATAAAAGGATTTCGTGCCTGTACGAATGTCCCAACATGGCATGGGAAAGACATCTACAATATGTTTAAAATATTGTAACCCGTGCTCCCATTTCACAATGCATACTTTAAGTGTTGGTTCGTACATCCACGATATAATATCCCCTTTACCGTCTTGACCGCAACGAACTTCTTCATTTGATACGCTGATTCTCGAGCATTTGATTGTAGATAATCTTTTTTTCTTCATATCTCAGCGTTTCGACCATCTTGTCCATTTTCTTCATGTTATGCTTGATCATACCATCAGAAGTTTGTTGGGACTCAGTTTCTGATACTTTATCTTTCCTTTTTTCTTTCTCTTTCTCTTTCCGCAAACGCTCTTCAGCTGCTTCAAAATGTTCTGTTGTAAAGAACGGAATCCCCTCATCAGAGTTAGCTTAAGTATATAAGTTCGGGTATTCCTCAGCTATCACTTCCTCCATCTCAACATCATCATAATCAAAACTAGTATTCCCCGAAGGACACTCTTGTCAAATCGAACTTCATCCGTATTTTCAACCTCAATATCCTACTGATTCTCCAACTCATCAACCGCCTCCTTGTTTAAATTAAGAAGCAAAGCGATTTGTTCTTTGTTCAACTAATGGTCAACAAACTCACATTCATCTATTTCATCCACTTCCACCATGCTCTGTACAACCCATTTTCGTCAACAAATAATAACATTCTGACTTACAATGTGTTAACGGGTTGCACCTCTGTGGAGTCATGATACACTACCAACTCTTTACCCGAAGCCTCCCCCTCGGCAGGCATATGACCAGATGATGAGGTACCTGGTTGCTGATCTACACCTTCTGCCTCATGACCTTTGTCTTGATCATCATCTTCAACATGTCCTCCTTGCAAGTTGGAACACCCCGGCTAAAGCAGAAACGCCCGAGCGTGACGTATAGATTGCTCAAAACACATATGACACTATTAAGTGAAAATTTTATCATTAATTAATATACAAGTCAAGTACACAAGTTTGCAATATGAAATACAAGGAAAATATAAACACAACTAAACATTTTATCCATTAGTTTAAATAACTTAAGTCTAGTGTCTTCATCGAGCTTCACCCTCTAATAACGGTAACTGTAGCATATATATAAAATACGGTTAACTAATTGAATAGTTGGTGAGTTCACACAAGTTTTATATAAGTACATAAAAATCATGCAATTCCATTAAACTTGTGAAATTATAACTACTTCGCATTAAATGTCCTTTCCAGTCGGTAACAACCAACATACTCGGATCGGGGGTACCTTTTATACTCATAACAAAATGGTCCTAAGTGCAAAGGGGGGCGTATGATCATACTTATTGAGGTTGAAATTGAAATCAACACAATTAAGAAAGTAAGCAAGTAAACACACAAGTCCATGATATGAATCGCAGTTTTGTAAATGACTCGATGTACCATTGAGTAGATAAGATATATATGCTACCCCCAAAAGTAATAAAATTGTTAACAAGGGGGGTGTGAGAAATTCACCTAGAAATTAAAGATAAACATTGCAATGAAAACCGAAAGCATGATAACGAAACCAAAGCAATTGAAAGTACGTCAAAGAACCCGAAACGATTGAACTTTTGAACTATAATTAAAACAAAAAGAAAATCTAGCTAACGGGTTTGAAGAATTTAAATAATTTGGTTTTAGGTGTTAAGCATCATTTTAATATATTTTATTAACATTTTGCGGCTTTTTATATTATAGTATTATAAGCATCATTTTAATATATTTTATTAGCATTTTGCAGCTTTTTATATCATAATATTATATTTAAACTTTAACAGAATTTTTAACGAACTAAGTACTATTTTAACTAATTTTTGATTAATAATTCAACACAATTATAAAAAATATAATGTTTGCGAATTATGAATTTTAATGATAGTTTTAACTCGAATTATAATGGTTAACGACATCAAATTATAAAGTTATTTTTAATGGTTTAACGAATTATAAGCTAACGAAACTAATATCAAAGTTAACGAACTATATTATTTAAATATTATTTCAACTAATAGTTTATTATTAATATGAGAATTTTATTATATTTACGATGTCCGGATTTAAAATATAGATTTATTCTCAAATAGGATTATGTTAGCGAATTATAAGGTTTAATTAACTAAGGTTAATGAAACAATTATTAACGAATTAATACGACACGTTACGAATATGGAAGTCGGAAAAAATATTGGTAAAATATACTTACAATGATTTTTATTTAATTTAAAGTAATTTTAATTGATTTTTAAATCATGATTTAATATATTTAATTTGATTTAATAAAATGATTTGATTAATAAATATACCAAAAAATAAATATGTGGCCAGACCCGGATTCGAACCCGGGTCCTTTGGTTCACAATCTACAGACATACCCACTAGACTAACTAACATTTTTGTCATAAGATCAAAACAATATATATATATATATATATATATATATATATACAAAATCAGGTTTATCATCTTCATTATCCAAAACCCTAGATTCAATTCCCTTAATTTGATTCATGTTCATCAAAACTAAGTTAGGGGTTTGGATTATCCGTTAAAAATGATTAATAACCATATAAAGATTACCTCGTAATGTTGTCGTTTGATGGTTAACCGCGGTTCAGCCTGAATAAACTTCGGCAGATTAATTTCTTGATATTGAGAGTGCTTTAGATTAAAAAAAAGGATTGTAGCAGGTTTAGATGAAGTCTAAGACCTATTTATAACATCAATTGGAACGTATTGGATTTAAATGATCGTTATTTGAGTTTTCATATAATCCAGAAGTTATATGGAGGTTACGGATTAAATTGTATGATATTAGTTGTTGTTACGCGTTATAAATGTAGATTAACGAATTGGCGTTATGGCCTAGAGTCATTATACAAATTAAATGGATCAAAGAGCGAGTTTAACGGGCTAAATGGAACGTTGCCAAAAAAAAAAGCACGGCCGCCGAAAAGTACATCGGAAAAACGAAGAGGACAAGGGTGGCGGCTGTTAGCTTTTGAAATTTATTTTCACTTTTAACCCTTGGTCTTTAAAGTTTTATTAAAACACAATTTAGATATCAATTACCAAATGAACCCTAGACTTTGAAGTTGTTATAAACTGAAAATAAATTGCATAACTTGGATATTTTTCGAATTATACCGGAATAGTTCGTAACTAGATTTTAGTAAAACTTTAAACAAAAACGTTAATCCCGGAATTTTCGTTAATTGAACAAAATGAATAATAAACGAACGAACGATAACAGTAAATCATCGTGAATATTAGATTAACGATAAACGATGTATACAAATACATTGAAATTTCAAAACGGGTCGGTTTAACAAATATAAGTGCAAATTCAAATAAACTTTAACGAATGCCACATGAAACAAAACTTGAGATTATTAGTGATACACACACACACACCCACACACATATATATATATATATATTAAAAACAAAACCGAAAATTCAAATTGGGTCGGGTTTTCGGGTTCGAAAAGTAACGAATGTTACACAAGTAAACTAGAGGATCATCTCATCTTATTTCTCTATTCTCTCCCCCTGAGCAGCAACTAGTGCCCTCAGTTCTTTATTATCCTTCCATAAATAATGTAAACCCCGCATCATCTGCCTTTGATCAGCCCACATCGTTTCTTGAAACTGTCTATCAGCAGCCATTTGATTTTCCTGCATATGAATCAGGTTCAGTAGCTGGAACATCTGATGCTATACTGGCAGGATGTAGAAGTTCGGATGGACTAGCTGCATAGGGACTTGGGGTCTGTTAAACGACATGCAAGGGTAATCTGGCCTCTACATCAGCATTGCAGGAATAGATGGACTAGTAGTTTCCAGAGCTTGTTGTGGATAAGGGAGAGGAGATAACATAGATCGCTGAATATCCATGAAGCGCGAATCTATTGAAGCAATAGTAATAACTATAACAACCGGTGTACTCAAAGTAGTAGCAGCCAGTGTAGAAGTAACATGAACAGGACTAGAAGCCACCACCTGTGGTTCTTGTTGAGGACCTTGTATAAATACCCCAGACCTCCTCCTTGGTCTTTTCAGCTTTAGATCATCAATAGCTACTGCTTTGCCCTTAGCCTTACGTTTTTGGGCCACTGCACCACCATCACCATCCTCTGGTCCATCATTCCCGCCATCATTCCCATCACCATCACCTCCACCTTCACGCTATGATCAGAATCCTCGTGTATCCAATGATCATTAGGTGAAGCAACATACTGTTCGTCAGCCAGTGTCCAACAAATCTCTTGTGCTTCGACCTGGTATGTTTTGTCTGACCCCTGTATGTCTGAATCCTTTTCATAGTGTCTTCAATCATGTGATCTAACTAGATAACATCTTCTAACAGCTTCGGGTTTTTCACTAAATCTGGCTTCAAATGATTAATGATCATTTGTATGAAGCAAGGGTACATTAAAAACTTGTTGGTCCTTGTAGTGCAGTTCTCCTTCAGGTGGTAAAACACCATTTCTGAGAAGTTGAATGGTTTGTTGAGCACTAAGGCAACAAAGGCTGACTATAGCATAATTCTACATTCATCAAAACCGTCTTTACGTCCGCCAAGGCAATGAATCAGTACATGTAATAGGTACTTACTGTTCACATAGATTCGCCTGTTTATACATCGACCTGTTCAGATCACCCTTTACTTTAACCCCCCAAACAAACCCTTAATCAATTCCTTATCATAGTCGTACACATCGTCAACCGTATCACCAAACCCTAACACAATCCGAATCACATCAATATCAATAACTATCTCATTCCCCTTAATCTCAGCCACTATATGATTCTCTCCAGGTGCATATCTCACCATTGCCCAGAATGGCCTGATAATACTGTAATGTACCGCCAAATAGGCCAAATTGCACGGTAAATCCTCGATCGTTGTAAAAACATGATGGCATCTCCGAACATGCCACGTCCAAAGAAATTTTGTCCTAAGCATGCACAAATATTGTGCTTCTTCTCAACAACTAAATCAGTCATATTTGTAAAAATGAACTTGTTAGTGTTTGATATATCGTTGAAAATGATAATTTTCCCTTATTCGTTATACATTAAATCTCATTCATTAAAATTTTAATGAATAGACTTATTCGTTATAAACTTATAACGAATAGATAATCATTCGTTAAGTATATGTAACGAATGTTCTCATTCGTTAAGTACATTTAACGAATGCTCTTATTCATTAAGTACATATAACGAATAGACCTTCATTCGTTACTATATTCAACAAATTTAGTCATTCATTAATTCAGATGAACGAATGAGTCTCATTCGTTATCTAATCAACAAATAACCAATACATTACTAACGAATATGTTCATTTGACTTATCAAGTCAAAGTCAAAATTGGTATGAACATCAGAAAGTCAAATTTGCAATCTGAATTCTGAAATCACACAAATCATGACCATTTACATTAAAATTAGATTCATTTACATCAATGAACCATTGATAACATACTGAATCCATTTAATTTGTTTAATATGTTCATTTGACTGTTCAATTTGTCTGATTTATTCCCGAAAGGGTTTTACCATCAAAACCTTTTCAAAATCAAATCAAACACCCAATTAAAGGTATCTTGATGCTTGTTATACCTTATGACTAATAAACGATAATGAAACGATCAATTACAATCACGAACTGATCTTGGAAAAAATTTGCAAGAGTTTCGTTTAGGTGTTAGGTTTTTCGAGAACAAACAGTGCATACGAATGGGTATCCATTCCTTTATTAGGGTTTATATATGTCGTACAATAATTGCACACATCCCAAAACACTTGAATGGCCTATTCGTTAAGTTAATTAACGAATAACCCTTCATTCGTTAAAGGTTTTAATGAATAACTATTTATTCGTTTCTAATTCGTTATCATATTAACGAATAAGTCTTCATTCGTTAGCAAATTAACGAATAAGTATTCGTTCATTAATCAGATTAACGAATAAGTTATCATTCGTTATATTATAGCGGAAGCGAATGTGTGATGGTAACGAATGAGCTTCATTCGTAAAGAATAAGTAACAAATGATCTTTCATTCGTTATCATTCATAACGAATGAAAGTATTACTTTAACGAAGGAGAGAATTAACCATTTAATCCCCATAAAATTCTTAACTTAAACATCAAAACCCATTTACTACCAATATATTAAAGTAATACTCTAAAAAATACTTTAACAGTCTTACTTGAATATTTAACTTAAATGACTTAATGATTGAGCATGATCGTGGATCTAGTCTTGTGATATGAATACGATTAGATTGATGATTACGTTATGGAACGATTACGTTAATTGAACGAAGTGTGAGAGTTGAGAGAACAATCAGGCAGAGTAACAGTATATTTACATTATGAAATGAACTTCGTAAATTTGAAAATAGGTTACAAGGGTATATATAGGAGACAACTCATTTGTTAGACATGCCTAACGAATGAGTATTTCATTCGCTATGTCATTCGTTATACAACCATAACGAATGGCTTACATACGTTAACTCTCATACATTAACTCATTCGTTAATCAACCATAATGAATGAGACAAAACGCGCAAACTTATTCATTATTATACATTAACGAATGAGTCTTTACATTAAAAGACTAAAATACCCCTATACATTAATCTAATACCAAATTACGTTAATACAAAGATGGAGACGCCAAAACGATACATTAACAAATTTTTAACCAACTTTTTATCTTCCATAAATTTATAACCAATTTTTTTTGATATTTAAAGTTTTATTTAAATCCAAGTTTTGAATATTTTATTTAGGAACACGTACTTTTTGAAGTTTTTTTTTTCAAAAACAAATTAACAAGCAGAATATGTTTAGTATATGTAACTTGTATAATTTCTATAATTTTGGCTAATTCAATTAATTTGTGTATTTATGTATTGTGTTTGTGTACTTTATGTATCCTGCTTAGTGTGCGTAATTGCTAATTTATGTAATTTTGTGTATTTCTTGGTTGGATAATTAATGTAATTTAGATCATTTGTGTAATTGAGGTAGATGTGATTCATGTAATTTGAGTAACTAGTGTAGATGTAATTTGGTAATTTATGTCGTTTCAGTTTTAATCTGGGCAAGTTGTGTACATGGTGTAATTTATGTAATTTGTGTAATTCATGTAATTTGGTTAAGTTTTATGTTTGTGTGTGGAATTCCCAATATAAAATTAACCGATAATTTTATAGCCATGATTAATCTAATTATTGAAAAAAGTGGTGGTTGGTGCATGATGTTATTGCACATAGGTACTTGTTGATTTATAATTAAAATTTGTTTTTTTATAAAATTAGTTTGTTATAGAATAAACATCAAATTTTGCAGAATATAAAATTTTAGCAAACAATTGTCAAATGTATATTACTAATTTGGTTTTAAAAAATTAGTTTTTTATAAAAAAGTTGATCTAGTTAAAAAAATAATAAAATATTATAAAACAATGTAAAAGAATATGATTTGATGTTTCGTTTTTTGTTTATTTGCATTTTTACTTAAATGCCTCTTCAACACTTAATAATATTGTTTCTCTCTCGTTATTTAAGGATCCTGCTATGGACACCCAAGGGAAGTTGGAGACACCCACCCTATCCGATATACGCCACGGATAGGGGGTTATGTCGTATGTTGTCTCCCTTATTTTGTACCCTATCTTCCGCGGATGGGTACACGCGGAGGATAAGGTAACCGACAACCTGCGATAATCAAATCAGTCAAACCTCGTACCCTATATGACGTGGAGAGGGCTATACGTAGTGGGTTGAGTCAAAATATGAATTTTTAGGCCTTCCAGCTCCCCTCCTTTCTCTCTCTACATCACAATTCACAAGTACAACAACATACATTACACACAACATAAAAAATGTTTTGGTATGGTCATTTGTTTCCAGGCTCGAACTACAAGCAATCGGGCCATGTATATAACGATCAGTCGGAGCAGCTGGGCTTACCAAATTTGAGTGTACTTCCAGACTTGAACCAAGAGTCGGGCTATGCATATATCAAGCAGTCCGACTTAAAAATCTTGACCAAGTTTCTTTGTATAGTTAAATAATATAATAGTAGTTGCTAGTTATTTTTTAAATAAGATATGTTGTCATTATATTTTGTCAAGGTATATCATATACGGTGGTAGTCAACCTTCATGACCGGAGGATAATAGCACGTCGAATTCATACGAAGTCCTACCGGAAGAACAGCCTTATGGTCACCCGTCGTACCACTTACCTTTACAAGGGTCGTATTACGGAACCAAGTCTTCGTACCAGTTACATATAGATGGTCCAGATTATGGAACCCAAAATTCGTACCAATTACCATTAGAAGAGCCATCGTAGTTGTCACGATCAGTATTAAATTACTTCGAGGATGTCATTCAAAAGGCTGAAGGCGAATGAGGTGATGATGATGATGATGGTGATGGTGGTGGTGGCCGTTACATACGCAAGACGACATTTTCGTATGTAATAGATAATGGATGACCCAATATGTTTTTTTAACTTATTATTATTTTTTTTAACACGCTTTAAATATTAGTTTATATTACTTGATTTCATTATTTTTATTCTCGTGATGAATTGGTGGATCGGGTTATATTAACAGGACTAGGGATGGCAAAATAGCCCGAACCCGACAGGTATACCCGTAACTCGAAGCATCAGTGATACCCGACCATATTACCCGAAAACAAATACCCGTTTACCCGAACTATATACCCGAATTAAAAAACCGAAAATTTTTTGTTATTAATTTCATTTTCCTTAACCTGTGTCTTATAACACTTTATTTTTGTAGGTTCACTATACGGAAAAAAAACAACTTCAACTTATATTTAAGATATGTATTAAAAAACATTATTTATGGTTTATATGTTATAGCTTTATGTATAAACTTTATACATAAAGTTATATAAACGTTATAGTACTATTATTTATTTATAATAACGTTTATATGTATGTAATGTGTCATATTTTAATTGTAATAGTTCATATATAAATAAAAATATATATACAATAATTAAAAAGGTAAAAAAATATGCATGGAAATCCTAACAGAATTTTTTTTAACAATTTAATGGGTATACCCGATACCCGACGCATACCCGGCGGGTAATGGGCCGGGTATGGGTATGGGATTAGCAATACCCGACCCATTGCCATCCATATGCAGGACGGGAGCATGGATATCATGGTCCAACGATCAAGGAACAAAAGTGTGGGCTTTGCATGCAATCGTGGAGGGGAACCCCAAACTCAAGGCCACAGTGAGGCATACCAGGAGTATTAAAAGGGGTTGTTCATTTAAACTCGTCGGGAGGCACAATGCAGGAGGTGATTGTTGAAAGCTGGAGGTAGTCAACGAGACGCACAACCACGATCCCGTTGTCTTTGAGAAGGGGCACGCACCTCTAAGGAAATTGACCAACGAGGAACTTGATATGGTTGCGACGTCACACTGGTAGGGGTTGAGGGCTAATCAAATTAAATCATCTTTATGGGATCGGTTTCCCGGTATCAGATGTATTATTAAGGACATATACAACGTCGTGAGGATCGTTAAAGACCAAGATAAAGTTGGTGACACCCCATGAAGGTAGTTGAAAACCTTTCAAATTTGATTAATTTAAAAGAATATGTGTAATATTTACTAACTTTTTGTTAAACCCAATGCTGGTAGTTAAAAACTTTCTCCAAACGCATGAGTTCGTGTTTAACAACCAGGAGAATCCTTCCACCAACGTATTCTTCTATCATCAGAAGTCATATAAGATGTGGCGTGCATTTCGAGATGTGTTTTTTATTGACACGACAGACAACACCAACATTTATAAGTGGCCGTTCGTTTAGTTTGTTGATGTGACGTCGACATCGAAGTCTTTCTGTATTGCGCACATGGTTATAATTAGGGAACGAGAGGGTAACTTAACATGGGCCCTCGAGCGACTTAAAGGGATGCTTGACGATGGTAGGAAACCGCATGTGATAGTGATTGGCAAGGACCAAGCGCTGATGAACTCGTGTGACATAGTATTCCCAAATGCTACCAAAAATCAATGTAGGTGGCACATCACAGAGAACGTAAAGAAAAAGCATAAGAGTCTTTATCAGACAGATATCTTTTTATGACTTCTCTTACTGGTTGAAAGTACTGTTGACGTCGCCGACAACAACTGACTTTGACTATAACTATGGTCAAATGGAAAAACGCTAGCTGTACACGGGAAAGGCGGTGAGTTTTTCACGCGTATACAGTTGCTAATAGTTATTTTAGATTCTAGTTGTACATTGTATAAAGTTTTTTTTTCAGAGGCTTGGTATTATATTCGTGAACTGGTTAGTGCCATGCAAACATAAGTTCGTATCCTGCTGGATTGACGACCGCCGAAACTTCGGCGAGCATACAACAAACTGAGTTGAGAGCCAGCATGTGAACTTCAAAAGGTACCTTCTGGGGCTGAACAATACGCTACACTCTATTGCAGCGTATGCCCTTCAAGTTATTAAATCCAAGATGGAAGAAATCGGTGCAACCTTTGAAGACTCCCGTATTAGGATCAAGAAGTACCATTATCTGCAATTATTGGAAAAGCTACATAATAAGGTGTCGATTGCAGCTCTTACGTTACTTGAAAAACAGCTAGATTCGGCTGACACATTAGTAAAAATGGAGGCTTCATGCGACCACCAGTTATTTACGTCCGTGGGGTTGCCGTGTGCGTGTTGGCTGCACAGGTGCACTACTAACCATATATGTATTCCATTATAAGATGTTGACCTAGTTTGGAGGAAGCTAGATTTCAGTCCAGCGTTTGTTCAAAACGAAGAACCAGACTATTAAGCAGAACTAGAATATATGAAAATAAATAGTTCTCGAACTAAACAACCAAAATAAAAAAAAGTAAATTCTCGAATATCATGTCTTCTCTTTCAGGAAAATCAAACAATAAAGACCCTAAGAAATGAGAGGACCCTCAGGGGCATCCGAATCTAAGACAATAAGCCAGAAAACAGAAACCCCCCCCCCCCCCGACACGGCTCTTACGCCCATTCCTGTCACAAGAAGCCCCCATACACAACTCGTACACCCCGTCCTCTTCACAGGAACCAACACCTGAAACCCCCCACCCATTCGTTGTCACATTCCCAGTCTCAGTGTCAGCCCCGGTTTAAGACACCTAAACCACCAAAACGTTCAGCTTACAACCAACAGACGGTTGCTAACCTCGATTTCCCTTTACTGCATAACCAAAGGATGTCCAATCATAGAAAAATATATGCACATTATTCCCACCTGGTCATACCCTTTTATCTCAGAAATTAACGATGTAAAACCAGATGGTAATTGCGGTTTTTGAGCAACCGCTCTGGTGTTAGGCATGTGTCAAGCAAACCGGAAAGAGTTTAGAGCACGCATGAGCAACGAGATGGACACAAACAAAGCCTGGTGGAAGTTAAGAGACGGTTCGTCGTAAACTACACTAGTCCACTTCAGCTTTATTCCAACCACGGAATCATTGGTTTTCGGTACCGGGACACAGACATGTGGTTGCTCTGACGTTTGACTACGTTTTAATCACTCTACACCTGCGTTCCAATCAGACTTACTTCCCTATGACACAGAGTTCGGAACTGCTGTCTCGGATTCTGGTTATAACTATCATTAACGTTAAAGATAATCATTGGCTCAACATAAAATTGGAAGGGAATTTGCCTATGCTGGTGCCGACATACGATTGGGCACGATATGCCAATGAAGAGGTACACGGATGGAGGGCTTTATACGAAGATCATATAAACGGGTATATACGAATAAGGGAAACTTGGCAAGTGCAAACTACACAGTGCGTTGATTTAGGATGACGTAGACGTTGTATCATACATGTTATTGTAGATGCCGTTTCATACATGTTATTGTTTTTTCTTAAATAATTGAGAATTTGTTAAAAAAATATATAAATAATATTAAATAATTTATTAAAAATCATATTATGTAAGAACATAAAATAATAATATAATGTATAATAATATACTAAAAATATAAAAATATATTAAATAATTTATTAAAAATAATATTAGATAAAAATATAATATTATTCTATAAAAAGTACTGGTTCTGATATGAGCCGGGGATAGACCTCCACGTGGTGGATATGATTTGCCTTATCCACTGCGTAGAGGTCTATATGCGGAGGATATGATCTAAATTTCTGCCTTTTTAAAGCATACTATCCTTTACCCATTCATCCCTTAAAACACAATCAAAGACAGTCAACCTTACTACTCAAACCACCGCCATGGGTACATAATCACCATTACAAAATTTTTGTTATGCTCAGAAAAATAATGACGATGGAGTCCAATTTTGGCCAAAAACAATAGTGGTTATGTAAATGCAATATTGGAGTCCATTATTAATAAGAATTAAATCTAGAAGGGATGAACCTTCATGGGTTTTGCATCAATGGTGGTTGTGTAGATACTAGTTTGAAGTTTATTGTTATCAATGAAGAAGTATAAATGTAGATGATCCTCTACCTTTATACTTCAGATTTGATGGCAATGAGGACTAGGGTGGTTGTCGTGAGCCCGAATAACTTTTAATAAGGACAACAGCGCCCTCGGTGCCATAGCTTCCTGTAAAGGTTTTATTGAATTGGGTGTCACCTCCCAACTGTCATGACCATGCTCAAATTGGTGGATGTGTAAATGGTATTTTGGAGTCCTTTGCTACCAGGGCGGTTGTTGTGAGCCGGTGGAACTTTTAATAAGCTAACAACACCCTTGGTTGGGTCCCCTTCGTAAATCCCAACAGTGCCGATAATAAGCACTAAAAACTCCGTTGAAAAATGAAGTGTGAAGTCATGGCATTGCCAAAAATGCCCAAAATATACAAAGCAGAAGCAAGAAGTAGTGTGGATTAGAATTTGATGGGCTAATGGTATTTGATGAGATACCAATTTGTAATAATGGTTGTTGTGCAAATGCTATTTTGTAATGCATTATTATTGTTAATCTCAAATTTCAAGTACCTATAATTTCGTCTGATTATCGTTCAATGTTATGTAGATATAGAGCATGCTTGTGATGGCGATAATATAAAAAGAGGATTTTTACATATTTCCCTTTACTTAACACCCTTAATTACGTATTTTCCCACACCTAAACAAACAATTATATATTAACATTTTTCATATCAAATTACCAAGTTACCCATAGCCCTTACAGTTAATAAATTAATTAAAAAACAAAGTTATATTAGAAATTATAGAGTTAAACCCACATCATCAAATCATCTTCTCCAATCTACTTCCGGCAAGCTCGATTTTCCTGGCAAGCTTCCGGCTATCTTATCAACGCCATAAATGACTACCAACACTTTTTCCCTCTGAATCCCATCGTCTCCCTCTACCCGACCTCACCGGAGACACCAATTTCCCTACCCCATAGATCTAAAAACATGGTTACAAGCTCGATATGTTCGTCTTAACATCGACTTGGTTTGGATTGAACTTAAGTAGATGTAATTGATGTTTTTAAGAAGGGGATATATATAAATACTTATTTAATTATGTCATTAAGAGTAAAACTGTCATTTAATTAGTTAATTTTAATGAAATGGGGAGATATGTAATATGTGTGGTTTAGGAGGAGAAATATGTAATTGATTTTTAAGAGATGGGTAATTATGTAATAAGGAAACTTAGCAAGGGGATATATGTAAATGCCCCTATAAAAAATAATATTAATAATATTATTATATTATATAATATTATAAAACTAATATTATTCATATTATTATGTTAATATTATAAAATTAAAATTAATAGTATTATATAATATTAATATTATTATATATTAATATTATATAATAATATTACAACGGGTGGCCACGAATAAGGGGTTATCTGTGGCTCAATCCGCCATAGATAATCCTCTCCATAGCAGATATGATCTAGAAAAAGCCTCTCCGTGTCGGGGAGGCCATTCACACAACCAACAACAATAACACACAAACAACCACAACCCGGTTGCAACAACCCGTTCACATCATTTATTAGAGATCCAACTCGGCCACATCATCTATTCTCGTATTCACACATCAATGTACGTTTAATTGTCGTATTTCACACAAATTTAATCAGATTTGATTTAGGGTTTCATTTACAGTTAGATTTAGGACTTTGAAGGTTAGATTTAAGGGCTTTAATTTAGGTATTATTAAGCCGGGTTTAAAACGGTTTTGATTGATTTGAAACGGGGTCCGGTAACAAAACCTGTTTTGTTGGAGAAGAAGGGTATCCGCCGCAGATTGGCCTCTCCGCGGTGAATTGGTCTTAACTTTTTTAATTTTAATTTCTTATATTATAATAATATAATCATAATACACTAATAGGTTTGTAATAAATATAGATAGCGAGCAAATACATTATTGGGGATGAGTTACGAGATGGCTACGAACCTAAGCAATTTGAGGAGTAGAGCACACCTCATATCCGATTTCAACTGCTACAGCGTATGATGTCGTAGGCTGTCTTGACCTTATCTTGGACCTTTATACAGGGTTGTGGAGAGACAGATAGATTGACGAAGATTATTGGGGAGGATTCGCCGTGGCATAGATTGCTTACTGTCGCCGAGCCCACGTACCAGGCGCTCACGCTAGAGTTTTACTCTACGTTCACTTTCAGATATTTTTTGCCTTTTCAATTAACTTGCAAACTCGATTTACCTAACATGTTATTATTGTTTCAAGCCACGGCCGGGAAGAGAGCCGCAACGTCTGATGTTGGCTCATGATGCGTATCATGGTTGAGCAGAGGTTCGGTTCCGCATGTTTAGGGAGGAGCGTTACCTTTCGATGTAGGAGTTTGCTGTGGCGCTCAGTTTGTACACGCTGGAGTAGGTATTCCACCCGATTTGCATGCAAAGCGTACATGATACACCGGATAACTTGTTGCTGCATTGGTAGAGAGCGATTGGCAATGGTTATTTCCCGAACCCGGCCATCACCACCGACGCAAGGCCTCATCCATCAGTGACCCGTTGCATAGGTATGTATATATACATACATACACGCATGCTACGGTTTATAATATAATATACTATTTTGTTGTACAAGTACCTGCACAGATTGTTTTGACCATGCAGGGTCGTCAGTAAAGGGAAAATCACTGCAACCTCCAAGACTTGTTTTGCGGTGCCTGCTGGCGACTACTTTGCCCTTTACTCGCATAGGCAGGGCCGCGGGTCATTGCTCAGTGGCTCATACGTGAAGCGGATTGCGATCATTTTAGGCTATGTGTCGCGGCTGCTTGAGCTACTAATTCAGCCGCCGATTTACCCGCACGAGATGGACTGCACAGAGCACATAATCCAAAAGATTGACGGGTGCGACTGACTGGTCACTAGTATGCGGGCTCCCGCTTACGTCTTGGTCCTACTTGTTAAGCCTCCGCCATTCGAGAAGCCGGAGGCGCATATTCAGGACATCGCGGTTGACGCTTAGGATGGTGAGGACAGTGACGGCGGTGAGGGCAGTGATTAGGTATGTTCTACTATCGTTTAAATTCCTTTGTATATTAGTGTTATTAACGTTAATTTTTCGTGTTGATACCGGCCACCGCACCAGGACGACCAACAGCAAGTTCCGCGTACATATCGCATTGTGCATTTGGATGCAGCCAGTGACGCCTGACTACAGAGATTAGAGCAGGGGGTGTTACAGCTTCGGCAAGGGATGTCACAGCTCCAGCATCAGATGGCCTGGGTAGTTGGGTTTTTGTCCGCCCAGCAGCGTGGTCAGGTGTACACTCCACTGGCGCCACGTTTCGACCACAAGGCCAGCACATCAGGTCACCAAAAGAGCACGTCAGGTATTAGACGGCCACGAGACGGTGACGATGTTGTGGAGAGACCAATCACAGCAAACGAGATGACGACGTGAATGGTGCTACAGTTTAGATTTGTTTTTGCATTTTGTTTTTTTTTCAAACTCGTTGTAATGTAATGTATATATAAATATTGTTTTGTTTATGTTGTTTCGTTGCATTTTAAAATCGAGCCAAATAAATATAACTGATTTTAGAAAACCAAAAAATATTTCTAATGCAAAACCCAAAATAACAAAAAATTCAAAAAAAATAAAATAAGAAAAAGACCGCAAAAGGACAAAAAAAAATTAAAAATAAAAAAAAGAAAGCAAAATGACAAAAAAAACATCATTTTAAGAAACACCCCACCTATCCGTCACATATAGGGCTTTACACTGCAAATAGGGCGGGTAATTCCTAAATACCTTGGGCGTCTCAAAAAAACCCCTTTTTTACAGTTTTAATTAACCATCACAAATATTAACGTAATCAATTAAACGACTTTACTAAATTATGTGTATATATATATATATATACTTATAAACAGTTATATCTATATTTGTAGGATGAGGATCCTAAGAGACATTTTTTAAAAAATTAAGAACTTTGAGAATCATTTTAGATCACCAAAAAAAAATTTCAAAAAAAAATATTAAAAAAAGTTGTTAAAAAAACGAAAATTTTAAAAATGTTAAAAAGCCAAAACGTTTATCTGGCATCCCGGTTTCATAAAAAAATCTCGGTTTTACTGAATTATACATATATGTATATTATATTTAATCTCCAATCACATAATATACATATATGTACATTATTATCATGTATCTTAATTGTATACATGTGTATAAAAATAACACGTATATATACATATATGTATATATGTGTTTTTATGTATTATACATATATGTATAAATTATACATATATGTATATTTTAACAAAACAGTGATTTTTTTATAAAACCGGGATGCCAGATAAAAGTTTTGGTTTTTTATTTTTTTTTTCTTGAAGGGTTTTTTTGTGATTCAAAATGTTTCTCAAAGTTCTAAATTTTTAAATGGTTCTCATACGATATCAATCATATATATATATATATATATATATATATATATATATATTAAGTTTTATATAAATATATAAAATAGGTATGGATCTTAATTATCTTAAATATTGTTGGCCCAAAACTTTTATTTATCGATAATCCATTTAAGCTATTGGGCCAGACTAAATTTAAAAGTTAAAAGAAAATAATGTTAATCATCGTTTAAAAAAACTAGCTTATGTATTTTATTACTAGTTAGGGTGGACTTTTTATTTCGACTAGATAGAGGTATTTAAATTTCTGGAGACGGCCTTATCAGCTTCTTGATTTGTATTTTTATTAAGTGACCATCTAACTTTTAGTCTTATTATAATGAAAGTTTGACGGTCTTAAATTTTCATAATCATTGTAAGCAAGTGAAAAAGATTCTTATGAGCTGTTTTTTTCTTCACAATAGAACACGGTTGGTCAAACTAATGAAATTTGCCTAATGTTTCTAACTTTCTATTTTAAGGCATCTCAAATCTTATCAATTTCCAATTCTTAAATTCATGCTACAAAGCATAGAACTTGATCACATGATTTTCCCTCGTAGTAGCTGGAGAAAAGAAAATTGGATCGCATGATCATGATGAGTCGTTTAATTAAGATGATTAAAGATTAAATTTGATTTAGGGGCGAACCTTGGAGCGACCACATGGTTGCTTTTAAGTGACATATAGGTCATGACATCTCCCGAACCGTGCACATATGCGAGAAACCTCATGAACTAGGTTTGCCCTATTAAAAATTAAAACTAATAGAATGGAAAGAATATTTGTAATATGGAAATAATATAATCCGATGTGTATAGATTATTGTCTAAGTTAATGTGGTGATTCTAACCAAAGATAGATGATTGACCTTGTAATTATTTATACCATGTATTCTAATGAGAAGACAACGATTTGTGAAACTTACATGGTATCACGAGTCCATCACCTCTAAGCCGCCGTCGAAACTCCG
Organism: Bidens hawaiensis; assembly: GCF_021521415.1. NCBI lineage: Eukaryota > Viridiplantae > Streptophyta > Magnoliopsida > Asterales > Asteraceae > Bidens > Bidens hawaiensis. The sequence goes on along the minus strand of NW_027495334.1, from coordinate 161,777 downwards.
GCAGACTCTCTCCGATCCTCGACCCTTTCTTCTCCCACCAACAGCTCCCATCTCCTTCTCTACTTTCTCTCATGGATCAAAAACTCCATCCCGCTGTTACCGTGTCCAACATCAAGAACTTCATTCCCATAACTATAGAGATGGAGTCTGCCCAGTACTCGTCCTGGTCCGAACTATTTAAAATACACTGCAAAGCATTCAAAGTGTATGATCACCTATCCCCTCCCACACCAACCCCGACTCCCGCCTCCAAAGAACTTCCCACCGAACCCGTAGCAGATTGGGAACGGATTGACTCCATTGTCCTACAATGGATATATGGAACAATCTCTACCGATCTTCTAAACACCATTCTGAAGAAAAATACCACCGCCGCGGATGCCTGGTCCACTCCGGCCGATATCTTCCAAGACAACAAAATTGTTCGGGGCATTCATCTCAACAACAAGCTTTCAAATACTCGTCTCGATAACTTTCCAAATGTTGCTGCTTATTGTCAATAATTGAAGATCCTCGCAGATCAACTTGCAAATGTTGATACTCCTGTCGATGACACGAAACTGGTCATGCAGTTAATTACCGGACTTAATGAACAATACGAGTCATTTGCAACCCTTCTTGCCAATACCAAACCTCCACCGACCTTTTATCAAGCTCGTTCCCAGTTAATTTATGAAGCAGATCGGAAAGCTCAGTATGCTGCGGCGACGGCGGTTGCTGCCAACACGGCTCTCCTAGCCTCAACAAAACCGGCATCTTCAAACAATAATCATAACGATTACCACAGTGAATCACGCACCAACAATAATTCTGATAGAAACCGTGGTGATTATCGAGGTCGTGGTGGCCGGCAGAGTCGAGGAAGAGGGCGAAATCGCAGTGGCTGGGGGCGTGGTCGGGGGACCAACTTCAACACCAGTTACTCACCATTCACCCCTAATGGATTTCTAACTCAGTTTCTTAGTCCACCATGGGCCGAATCTCAAAATAATTGGTCTTCTAATCAACCTTGGGCCACCCCCCTTGTCCTTACCCATCTTATTCAAGGCCCAGCAACAACAATTCAATGGGAAATGGCATCTTAGGCCCACGGCCTGTTGCTCCAGGTCAGGCCCATTTGGCTGCTTACGCTCCAACCGACATAGAACAAGCACTATACACTATGTCGCTACACCCGCCCGAGACATCGTACATCATGGATACTGGAGCGACTTCGCACATGACAAATAACCCGGGTAATTTCCAGTCTTTTTTTAATAATAGCATTTCTCATAATATCGTTGTTGGTAATGGCACGACAATTCCGTTAACTGGTTACGGTAACCAAACCCTACCCCCACCTTTCCCACCCCTACAACTTAATAATGTACTTTATGCACCTAAATTGATTAAAAATCTTATTTCGGTATGCCGACTAGTTACCGATAATTGGATTTCTGTTGAGTTTGACCCATTTGGTTTTCTTGTGAAGGATTACACGACTCGGACCCCTATCCTCCGGTGCAACAGCAGTGGTGATCTCTATCCTTTATTACCATCAATAATTTCCGGGCTCAAATCACCATCCAGTTTTGCTGCTATATCTCAAGAACATTGGCATTCCTGCTTTGGTCACCCTGGCCAAAACTTATTACAATCTCTTAGACGTTCTTGTGATATTAATTACAACTCCATTAATAAAAATGTTTGTTCTTCATGTGTGTTTGGGAAGATTACCCGTTTACCATTTATTGAATCTTGAAATTATACAATGTTTCCATTTGATATAATACATCACCACCTATGAACCTCCCCAACACTAAGTACTGTCGGGCATCGGTACTATATCCTATTTTTGGATGATCGAACAAATTTCTTATGGACTTACCCACTTGCAAAGAAATCTCAAGTGTTTTTTGTTTATTATCAATTCTATAAACTAATAGAAACACAATTTGAACGTAAAATAAAAACCCTTCAATGTGATAATGGCACCAAATACGTAAACAACTCATTTAAGCAATTTTATGCCACCAATGGCATGATCTTTCGCCTTTCATGTCCTCACACCTCTTGCAAAGCGGAACGAAAAATTAGATCAATCAATAATACCATCCGTACGCTTTTAGCTCATGCATCTCTTCCTCCCACCTATTGGCACCATGCGCTTGACATGGCCACTTATCTTCACAATATCCTACCCTCTAAACTTTTGAACCTCTCTAATCCCACACAACTACTATATCATCGGTCACCCACTTTTGACCATTTACGCGTATTCGGTTGCCTATGCTATCCGGTTGCCCCACCCACCACAATAAATAAACTCGAGAACCGGTCAACACCTTGTGTCTTCCTTGGATACCCATCCAATCACCGGGGTTATAAATGCCTAAATCTAAAAACACATCAACTCATCACTCTCGCCACGTCATCTTTGACGAAACCATTTTTCCATTTGCCTCCCAATCTACGCCCTCACCCTCCTATGATTTTTTAACCACCCCACCACACCCGTTAATCTGGTCACACATCAGTCCTAATCCCACACAACACTCACCAACTACACCACTACCATCTCATCCCAACACAACAGCCCCATAAATAACCTTCCACCTACACCCCATACATCCGACCCAATACCCCATATGAATTCCCCACCACATGCTCAAACCACTAACACCTCACTATCCCACTCTCCACCGCCCACTCATCATTCGGCCTCACCAAACCATCCTTCTGTACAACACCCTCCACAAACAAATGACATCCCTCACCCTATTGTTCCTCATCCAAACCTTTCTCCACCACCTCCACCTACTCGTACGATGCGAACTTGAAGTATGGATGGTATACACAGGCCAAAAAGATTCCTCAATCGCAACACCATATCAATCTTTCCTATTCCAAAATATCCCATACATGCCCTATCCATACCGGAATGGTCGACCGCCATGACCAATGAGTTTAATGCTCTTATTAAAAATGAGACTTGGGAATTAGTTCCACGTCGGCCAAATATGAATATTATTCGTAGCATGTGGTTGTTTAAACATAAGTTGAATGCAGATGGCAGTTTAGAAAGGTACAAAGCTCGTCTCGTTTGTGATGGACGATTGCAACAGGTTGGCGTGGACTGTGGAGAGACATTTAGTCCTGTGGTAAAACCTGCCACGATTTGGACTGTTTTATCCATCGCCCTATCTAAATCATGGCCAGTACATCAGTTGGACGTAACCAATGCCTTTTTACACGGAAAGCTAAACGAGACCGTATACATGTATCAACCTTTGGGGTTCAAAGATAAGCGATTCCCGAACCATGTTTGCTCCCTTAGAAAATCCTTATACGGTCTCAAACAAGCTCCACGGGCATGGTATCCACGGTTCACCGACTACGTTCTCACGTTGGGGTTTACACAAAGTCGGTGCGACACATCGCTCTTTACATTTCACAATGGGAATCAAACGGCTTATCTTCTTCTCTATTTGGATGACATATTACTGGTGACCGCCACTGATTCCTTTCGGCATAGCCTCATGCAATGCCTCGCGGCCGAATTTGCCATGAAAGATCTCGGACCTTTGAACTACTTCTTGGGCATCTCTGTTACCAGAACGGGTAGTATCATGTTTTTATCACAGAAGGTTTATGCCAAAGATATTATATAGCGTGCGGGTATGGAATCATGCAAACCGGTTGCCACACCGGTTTATACAAACACTAAACTTAGTGCACTCTCAGGACGCATTTTTGCGGCCCCGACACTATATCTAAGTCATGCCGGTGCGTTGCAATATTTAACATTCACTCGGCCCGACATTACCTACGTGGTTCAACAAGTTTGCATGTACATGCATGCACCTCGGTCGGGTCATTGGGATGCGTTGAAGAGAATAATCCGTTACTTACAGGGTACCATTGACTATGGACTTACTCTTGGACCCTCATCATCATTGTCTCTCCTCGCCTATACGGATGCAGATTGGGCGGGTTGTCCTAACACTCAGCCGCTCCACCTCTGGATACTGTGTTTACTTTGGAGATAACCTCATCTCTTGGTCTTCCAAAAGGCAAGCAACCATTTCCCGTTCGATTGCAGAAGCCGAGTATCGTGGGGTTGCGAACGTTGTTGCGGAAATTTGTTGGTTACGTAATCTTCTTTTTGAGTTACATAATCCGCTTTCACGGGCCACACTCGTCTATTGTGACAATGTGAGTGCTATTTACCTATCGGGGAATCCAGTTCAACATCAGCGGACAAAACATATTGAGCTTGACATACACTTCGTAAGGGAACAGGTTCAACGGGGTCAAGTTCGGGTTCTCCATGTCCCGTCTCGGTATCAAGTTGCAGATATTTTCACCAAAGGCTTACCACGTGCATTGTTCGAGGATTTTCGATCCAGTCTAAGCATCCGATAGCCTCCCGCTTCGACTGCGGGGGTATAATAGAATGGAAAGAATATTTGTAATATGGAAATAATATAATCCGATGTGTATAGATTATTGTCTAAGTTAATGTGGTGATTCTAACCAAAGATAGATGATTGACCTTGTAATTATTTATACCATGTATTCTAATGAGAAGAAAACTATTTATGAAACTTACAAAAACAAATTTGACTATAAACTAAGACTAGATGGATGAATGGTTTGGGATGGCCTAACTAATTGGTTTAAAAGACATGGTCATGTGGGGGGGCTTATTTGGCATGCATGAACCATGTGCCTAGATGCCACCATGAAATTAGCTTTCTTTCACTCAATTGCCTAACACATACAAAATCAACCAAAAAAAGAAACTCATTGATTCTCCTTTCATTCCCATGTGCTTTAGGATCCATCTTATGAATTCAAAACCCTTCTTTTGCACATAAAAGTTGAAAGTTCAAAACAGTGAAGGTGGACCATGCATGGCAACTGGCACTTTATGGACGAAGAACATATACAACTTTTCTTGATGATGCCCCACTTTTATTCCTGTGATTTGATTCTTTTCTTCCCTTCAGGTTATATGATTGTTGTTCTATAGAGTTTTTACTTTATGACTGTGCACTAGCTTAGGCAACAGTGCAACACTTTGATTTAAGATAAATGACGCAGAGCGAAAACGATATAAACAAGCAAAGAACTTATCCTCAAATTAAGGATCGATAATTAGTTTTTGATAAATTTGTGAATGAATAAAAATTACAATAGGCCCTTTTATATAAGGATTTATAATTTTGGCATGTATGCCAAAATTTCAAAATTACAAACGATACAAGGAATTGACAAACATATTGGCAAATGGGAGCCTAAACTACGGGTGACAGCTAGAATACGTGTCAACTTATTTTTGAAAGATTTTGAATGCTACGAACAGTCTTCTTGGGTTAATCAGATGTCTATGGATCTTGGGGTCTTCCAGACATTTCCCTTTACTGCTATTGAGCACGGTAAATTCACCCGTAGCCCAAGTCATCACCATTGAGCCTATCAAGTTGGTCCTTATAAGAGTCTGTCAACTCTTAGATAAGTTCCTCATTAGTGAATCATAACAAAGTTTAATTAGGTCTTCTAGAATAGCCCACAGCAAAGATCTGTGTCCTTTTACATGCTTTTACAAGGTTGAAGAGCAAGGCTATAGCTAATTGGAATTTGGGAAAAGCTAGAAGATAATATGCTTGATTTGATTTGCTTTCTGCATGGTATCCCTGAGAATCGGTAATAAAAGTTGATTAGGCTTCACAGGTCATTTTCCATTGAGTTGCTTTTTTGTTGTCACTTTTTATTATTTAAATCTTGTATGTGTTCTTTGGTGATTCAACAACATGCATATCCGTCTTAACTTAAAATCGTATCATTGCATGTGATTGATCAGGGATTCAACTTCAAAGTTTTCCTTCTTTGCTTGCACAATTCTCAATTTATTTTGAGTAAGGCACCTTCAAGAATAAAGTTTAATCTTTTATTAAAACCTATGCAATAATGTGTATATACTATAACACACCCTATTTAATTTCTTACGAAAATTTCATACTAATATCTTACTACATGTTTTCCAACATTAAAAAAAAATATAAATAAATAACAAAAAAAAAAACCTAATTCTTGTATAACAATTGCAACAAAATAGCGACAACATGATCTTTTGTTGGAAACCGTCGCCAATTTTCCAATAAGATTTCGACAAAAGATATATTTATTACTTATTACTTTTATCGATAAGTAATTGAATTAGATTAAGAATATAGGGTGAAGTTAAAATTCAAGAGACAACAAAAATGAGAACGCTGAGAAGGAATCTAATCCATTGATCTTAGATTTGAATGGTGGAGATTAATTTAAGAAAATAAATTGATAAAAATAGCATAAAGGTAATAACCCACTTTTGTTGGCTTTCTCTTTGCACATGCAAGACACATGTCAATTCCCCCACCATTTTAAAACGTCCATAACTTTTTCACGCGGCATTATTTTTTTAAAAAAAATTCACCATAATAACAAGCGTTTTTTTATCTTTAAAATGAGTATCATATTGTTATAAAAAATTTATAAAAAAAAAATTAGTGTGTTTTTTTATATTATGTTATTGATTGTTCATTATGATTTTTAATTGGATTTTTCTCTGCATTGTGTTATAGATTTTGATAATTGTGTTATCAATTGATACTCATATTAAAGATAGCAATTAAAACAAAGATTACATCATTGTGTCTTTTTGTTTGTCATTATGTATTTGTGCTCATCATTTGTCTTACTACTTATCATTGTGTTTTAGTCATTGTGTATTACGTTCATGTCATTGTGTAATATGTAGTTTCCATTGTGTTTTACATTTCATGTCATTGTGTTATATGTATTCATCATTGTGTTTTATGTTTTAGGTCATTGTATTATATGTATTCATCATTGTGTATTACGTTTCATGTAATTGTGTAATATGTATTTATCATTATGTTTTATGTATTAGATAATTTTTTGTTATTTTATCATTATATTTACATATTATTATTACAAAACTATATTATTAGCATTTAAAAAAACACAATGATGATTTGAAAGACACAATGACGAAAAAAACATAATAACAAATAGAAAAACACAACGACAAAAAGACACAATAACACAATAACGTAATTTTTTTAAAATTTTATATAGCAAAGTGATACTCATATTAAAGATAAAAAAACGCTTGTTATTATGGTGAAATTTTGTAAAAAAAATTGTGTTGCATGAAAAAGTTATGGACTTTTAAAATGATAGGGGGAATTGACATGTGACTTGCATGTGGAGAGAGAAAATATGTAGTATTACTTTTATATTCTTTTATCTTTGATCTCCACTTGACACATCATATTTCTTATTTTTGTTGGCATTTGTAGAATAACTCAACCCTAAGAATATAATTAATTAATTGCGTTAAATAAAGACTATTAAGAAGTAAAAAAAACAGTATATTTTTTATTTCGTTGCAAAAATGTAGGTAACTTTCTATCAATTTACTACAAAATAATATAAGTTCATTTAATAATAAAAACAATTATATTAGAGATATAAACAATAAAGCGGGTAATTTTTTATAATGAAGTATTTTTAAAGTTAAAGGATGTAATCGATTTCTAGTGGGTAAGACGTGTTTCGAACCCAGATCATCTTCATACACACATGAATATTAATAGATAAAACAATCAATTAGTATATTTATTATTATAGTTGTCGGAAAGTTGTTGGTTCGACTGTATTAGAGAACACCTTCTCGTAGACACTTTTTCTAGAAAGATAAAAGTAACTTTCGAAATAACAAAATGCTGTCTTCCCCTAGACACTTTCTAGAATGATAAAATTAATTTTCGAAATGGAGTCGGACGTAAGACGTACTCCGTAGCCAACTGGCGAGGAATAATCCTATACTACCAAGGATTTCCCATCTATTTACCTAGGTAAGCCCTATTTGAAGACGAAGAGGATACACATCCAGTGATGATGGAACTGTTTATTCTAACCACTATTTAAATGAAAAGAAATGATTGCTAGGAACATTTGTTGTTGTACACTTTAAATATTTGAAATTATCACACGGTATGTACAATCAAAGTTAACTCCTATCATAGGTCTTGTTAATCTTATATTATCTATCTGATCATTCATCTTTTATTAAATGCAATGTGTGCGCATTATGCACGGTAATCAACATAGTCATTCTATTATTCGTGGCGAATGTGCACTAACAAGGAGACACAATCATCGTGACGGGGGATCTTAGGAGGTTCAGGCCTCGTAGTGGTGTCGATGTTACTAGATAGACCTTACTACAGTGAGACATGACATTCTTCACGGTGAGGATCCTAGGAGTTAGTCTTCTTAGAATGCTGGTATTGCTTGACTGGCTACTACTTCACGGAGATGTGACATTCTTCCAGTTGGGAGATGATGAGTCTAGTCCTCCTTGTAGTGTTGATGCTTCTTGAAAGACAATATTATTGTTTGGGGGAGGGGCGTCATCGATATTGGTGGGTGACAAACCGATATATATAGTCGTATAAGTAACCATCATCGATAGGGTATTTTGTAACACTCGATTCCAACAGTGACTTCCGAGTCTGTTTTCAGTACGACCGGTCCGGTAGTAGACTTTTATGGTGGTTCGTTATCACCCATCATTGCCAAGGCTTTAATTTGCACACAAGATTGGATACGAACCGGGAGAAATCCAATAAACGAAAACGAGGAATCTAACAATTCTATGAGTTCATAAAGATAAATATTATTATCTTGTTAATCATATTCGTGTCTTTTTTAGTCCCTAATTAACACTAGCTTTATTTAGATGTGTTTATGAGAAGATCTAGAAGATGAACATCGAATGACGATTGAAGATTGGTTCTTTTAGCTATGCATTTGACAGTTGTTTTGAAATTTTATTTAGATTTTTTTTAATGGGTTGAAACATGTAATATGCTACTTTAATTTGGATGGTTTGAAATTGAAGTTTGTATGTTGTACTTTTTTGTTAGTTTGATTTGATTTAAATTTTTGATTGTTGCAAGAACCGATTTTATCTGTTTTGGAACCGAACCGATTTATTATAATAGGGTCCGGATCTTTTTTTATTTTTCCGTCATTTTCTGTTCCGGTCTGGTCTAGTTATGGCGGTTTCGCGCTGTTGCACAACCCCACGTTTGGCTAAGTTAAATTTTATTTTTATCCCACCGGCAAAAATAAGTTATATGTTTGGCCTTATGACGAATAGCTGAATAAGTTGTAATGTAGATTCAAATTGAGTCAACCGAACCAGCTCAAGTTTAATTTGGACCCTAGCTTAGCCTGCTTTGACAGAAGTTTAAGTTGATTTCGAGATAGCCTTGGCTGGACTCGACTCAACTTGTTCATAACCTTTAAATATTATTTCTCGTGTGAGGGGCAACCCCACTAGTCTACTATAAATTAAACACATCCATATAAATATCTTTCACAATGATGGGGTTCACATGATTTAATAGAATTGTTAACCGACTCATTATAACTATTTAAGTGACTGCTTAATGATATAATGTAAAATAAAATTTACCTGTCTTATATAAACGCTTCATACTACTAATAAAAACTTCAGTTTATTTTCATTTCGAACGGCCCCATGAACAAAATCCGGTTCGAGTGGCCAAGATTCTATTATTCTACGCCCATTTCTAAATTGTGTCGAGATTCAACTATTCAAGTGACTCTTTTATCATCAGCATATAATATTTTCATGCATGGTAAGGTAGTGGGCCAAGATTCCAAGCCCATTTCTAAATTGCGACACTATGATATATTGATATATATGATTATATGAATAACCTCACAGAATTCTTTTATTGTGGAACAAACGTAAAAACAAATTTTGGAAATATATAAATAGATGAGTATATTATTGATTAACTGTTTCTTGGTAATGAAATATAATGAGCAGTTCACTAAAGAAGAAAACATATTGAAAGTACAACTTTCTTCAGAACTGTTTGTGTGCCAGCGAAAACAAGTTAGCGCTTTAGGCCCACATTTAATTAAAGTTTTCAAGTCCAAAAAACATTATATATAGATGTATTAAAATTGATAAAATAAACTCAAAGTAATGTATTAGTATGGTGGTTGGCTTGGTTATTATTAAAATATAAGTCATGAGATCAAAACTTGTAGTAAATAATTTTTTCCCTCAACAATTGTCATGAAAAGACCACAAAATCTTATTTCGATTTAGGCCTCCACGTTCATTGACCCGGCCCTGACTTTCTCCATATAAATGTGTTGAATAAAGTACGGTATTCGGCCACGTCTAATATTTCAATCTAAATTAAAGTTTATAATTTGTTTTTTCCATCCTCGAAGTTTCTGTTGAAGTCGGACCCAATCCTACTAAGGGGCTATTTGGCCAACCTCTGATTTATTAAGTGCTGAATGAGTAAGAGGTCTGAATAGGTAAGATAATCTAAACTAGTAAGAGCTGAATGAAATGTATCTGTTTGGTTAGACATCTGAATAACTGTATGCATTTACTATTTTACCCTTTTACGTAGGTTTGGTATTAATCTCACTCAAAAGATCTAAAAGATTTTAAACTTTATTTATATTCATTAGTGAAAAGATTATAAGTATATTTTTTAGATTTATGTTCATTAATGAAAAAATTGTAAGTATATTTTTTAGTTCACTAAAAAAATATGAAAATTAAAATCTAAAGTAATGTATATCTAAAAGTCAAGTATGGCTTGTCATCTTCTTCCCTTCATTCCCAATTTAAAGTTTTAAACCAAAATTTCCCAATCTTCAAATTTCATCTCCATCGTTGTTTAAAACCGAACAGCCGTTCAAAACGCAACGCGATTTCATTCAAGATTCGTGGCTATTTGGCTGGTGAAGATGTCTCTGGCATGGCGGACCTTGGAAAAAACCGCTACAACCAAGGAGTTTTCCGATGCCGTTCATGTCTCTTCTCCATGGTGGTGGTGTTTCTTGAACACTAGCAGACCCAAAGGAGAGAGGTACGTGACTACTAGGGAGGGTAATTTGGTCTTCATTCCATTCAGCAGCCATTTGTTTTCATTCAGCATCCGTTTCACGTTGAACCATTCATATGCTATATATCTGACCGATTCAGACCCAAGGGTAGAACCAAATGCTCTGAATCTGACCGATTCAGATGTTTACCTCTTAATGGGTAATATTCATACCCTATCCAGCAGCCCCTAACTCTGTCCAACTTTTCAGTTAGTTCAATAGGGTTGGGTCTGATTGCAACCGAAATGAAACTAGGAAAAGACAAACTTTAAACTTTTATACTAAAATAGCAATAAACATACCCATAGACGAACGCAATTTACTAAAATTTTTGTATGAGTTAAAATAAAGATTATTAACCTATTACTATATGAGTAAGCGTGTAAAGTACAAATCTTGTGATAATTTTAAAAGTCGTTCCAAAGTTAACAAGATCACAACGTTACACCTTATACTTAATTCAAACTCCAATAAAAACTTTAGCCGTGCTTTTACGATTGTTGGTGGTTGATGTACAAGAATTTACATATTTTCGGCACTAAAGTATCTCCAAATAAGCGTAATATTAACAATTATATTAGAATAAATAACCACTAATGTTTATAATTTCAATCTATAGGTAAATATAGCCCTAAGGAATAAAACAAGCTTATATACGAAGAAAAATGGTGATAAACGGTGAAAACAGACTCAACATACCTCATGGTGAATCAAGACGTGTCCATGCCTAGAGCATACGAGGTAAAGACAAATATCAGGAAGCCAAAGCATAGCCATCTTAACAACAACACACCCATGTTATCAAAAACAAGAGGAAAAGACAAAATAGAAGGTTCTTAAGCTCACCACAGTCATGCCTTCCCAAAACACGTCCATGTTTTACAGTACAAGAGAAAAGGACAAAATTTAGACTGTTATGGACTCACAACGGTCGTGCCCAACTCACCACGGTCGTGTTAACCTTCGTTGTATGATCTAACAATGAGAACTTAATGCAACAAGACAAAAAAGTCACCATGGTTGTGTTTATAGTCCAACCTCATTTACTCCACTGCAACCACCTCTTTTCACTACCATTAATAGGGGAATTATCCCATCCATCTACCCCTTAAAGATTAAGGAGACAAAGCTCTTGGAAGGATTCATTAGCATCAAAGATTAGACATCTAAATTGGTTAGATTATTTCAATTTGTTCATATTTGTATCTATTACTTTAATGGTTAATGTTATGTTTATTATTGGCTAAACTTTCATAGTATCATCTTGATTTGTAATGAATCTTAATTGAAGTATAATAATGATAGTTAAACATGTGATCGGTTTTTAATAAGTAAATGTTATGTTGTAATTATCAATTGATGAGAAATGTTAAAATACCCTTAAAAGATGCCCTAAGTGCCAAGCGTGACGATAAGCCGAGAAATTGCTAGTTTTGTGAGGCCTTGGAGAACCTTAAAATAAACACCAAGTTCCGAGCTTGACGATAAGCCGGGGAACTGCCACTCTTGTGATAACTTGGTTAATAAATTAAGAATCTTTAACAGATCCGCCAAGTTCAGAGCTTGATGATTAGCCGAGGAATTGTCATTCTTGTAAGGGCATGGTTGGAGAAAAAACGTAAATCTTAATATTGGCATGGACCAATTGAAGTATTAGTGGTAATTAATAATTTTAAAACAGGAATGATTGACTTTATTGTGAAAACAAAATGTTGACATTCATCCACTAAAATCGACTAATTACTTGTTAAGTGAGTGTGCAACATAACCTATTTTAAATAACTCTTGGGTGGTTATTGCATGAGTTCTCTAATTTTTCAAGAGTTGTGTGGATTAATAATTAGTAATTCAAGGTTAATCCTTTACAACCCAACTAATATTAATTGGTATTTTATATATAATACAAATGCTACTTTTACTAAAATATCAAGGGCAATTCACTTAATAATTTAAGGGGAATGATATTTTAGTGGAGATCATGAAGTTATGCATATCTCTTTCTTTAATTATCATAGACTAGCATGACTTAGAAATAAGATGTTATTCCCATATTTAATCACCGTACCAAGCTCATATCACATGTTTACTAACCAATTATTAAGTTAAGAAAAGTTTGAACCAAGATGACACACCTTTATCTTTGATCTTTAATCTGAAAAATATAAAAACCTAAAAATATTGTCTTTTAATTTATATCTTTAATTTATTTTTAAAAATTACTTTTCAAACCAAAACCAATAAGATATTCACTTCCGGTTGAAATAAATACAACGATTTAGCAGTAAAAATCAAACAAGTGTGTCCGTGGATCGATATTTGGTTCTTACCTATACTTTACTACATATACGATAGGTACACTTTCCTATTTGTCTGTGGTTTACTTAAGATAATAATCATTTTTATAAATTTAAAACTAGATATTGTGTGAAATAAAACCCTTGGAAAACTTAACTACTTTTTTATACATTATACAACGTACATCAAGTTTTTGGCACCGTTGCTGGAGACACATGGTGAATTTTTACAAACAATCCATGTATTTATTAAACCTTGTTTAAAGTGTATATATTTAAAAACCTATCAAAAAAATAACAAAAATATTTTTTTATCTTTTTTATTTTTACTTTTAGTTTTAATTTTATCTTTCTAGTTTTATAATTGCTTAGCTTAGCTTAGTTTTACTTAGGCCATTAGATTCCTTTTACTTCCCTAAGTAATGTATGTCCTCTACATCTACTCCCGAACTCGTTAAACCACTTTTAGATCCTGAACGCCATTTTCACCTAAGAACATGCTCTCGGGCACGAAAAGCAACTGAAGGAGTTAAGTATGAACCGAGGGAAGGTACATCAAACGTGGAGAACCAAGAGGAACCTATGATGGCCGGACTAAACAACGAGCTAAACATGAGCCAATATGGCAAGCAAACACTCGACGGTAATGGAAATAGCATTTCACCACAGGAAATTCTTTTGAACTTCGAAATCAAATCTAGTATCATTCATATGATTGAAAACTCTATCCAATTTCATGGACTTCTCAATGAAGATCCTTTGTCACATATTTCCCGATTTCTTCTAATATGTGGAACTTTTAAAATCCAAAATTGCTCTAAAGATCAAATTAAACTTAAACTCTTCCCATTTTAGCTTCGAGGTCACGCCTTGGAATGGGTTGAATCTTTATCGTCTAGTGTCATCACTAACTGGGATCAAATGGTGGAGCAATTCCTTCTAAAATACTTTCCACCGCACAAACCTGCCAAGCATCATGCCAGCATCACAGGATTCTGGATTAATAACGGCGAATCACTATAAGCGGCATGGGAGAGATACAAGAGCCTTCTTCGACGATGTCAGCACCGTGGATTGAACAAGTGACTTCAAGTCCAAACTTTCTTCAACCCCCAAACTAGCCAAAACAAACAAGCAATCGATCAGGTCACTGGTGATCTTGAAACCAAATCTCCAAATGAGGCATTCAAAATCCTAGAAAAAGCTGCTAAGAAAAGTTTTGCCTATAATCCAACTCGATCAATCCCATCACACAAAGGCATACACCATATCGATAATAGTACATTTATCTCTACAAAATTCAAGGCCCTCTAGAAGAAATTTGAATAGCTTTAGACTGAGCTAGTCAAAGAAAAGGTAAACTATGACAGGTGTGGGGGAGATCACAAGGTCAAACACTGACAAAGTATGACTATCAAATAATGTGATTATGTAGGCCGACAAAATAACATGTATGGCAACAAGTACAACCCTGGTTGGAGAAATCATCCTAACTTCAGCTGGAAGGATGGAGCCAACTATCAAGCTCCACTTGGCTTAGATAAACGACCTTTTAATCAAAGCCAACCCTCTCAACCTAAACCTCCATACCAAAACAAGGTGCAAGTACCAGCCAACAACCAAATGGTGGATCTACAGTGGAGCCTCAACTGACGCAACTCATAGCAAGTATTGACGCTTCAAACAAATTGGCCGAAGACCGATTCATGAAGAATGAAGTGGAGCTGAGGAACCAGAATGCTTCTTTGCAAAAGATCGAAACCAAGTAGGTCAGTTAACCCAACTACTTTCTGAGAGACAATCCGGAGGACTCCCTACTAACACTGTTACCAACCCCAAGCTTAAGCCAATGCTATAACCCTAAGAAGTGGTAGAACTAAAACAAACAACTCACAAGTCACACCTATCCAACTGGAAGGTGAGACTGAGGTTCTTGATGCACCAAACACTCAACCTATTCCAACTATTCCTAAACCTGTCAAGGAACCTGTGAAATCATATGTTCCACCAATTTCTTATCCAGCTCGACTAAAGCAGGAAAAGATGGAGACACAATATGGCAAATTCACTCTTTAAGCAATTTCATACTAACCTACCATTCTTAGAAGCCATTTCTCAAATGCCAAAATATGAAAAGTTCTTGAAGGAGGTCTGTCAAACAAGAGGAAGTTAGAAGAGCTATCCCATGAGATACTCAATGAAGAATGCTCTGCCATTCTCCAGAACAAGCTTCCAAACAAAATGATTGACCCAGGAAGTTTCACTGTCCCTTGTTTGATAATAAATTTGTTTGTTATATATTTTCACTTTCCAACATCTATTTTGTGATTTAAAACACAAATATCGCGTAAGCGCGTATCGTTCGATTTCTAAATAAAATTTTTATGTTTTATAATGAAAATTTATTCAAATATTATATTTGGGCATATGATAAGCTATCATGAGTTTTAGTTTAAAATACCTAGTTTAAAACAAGTTTTGGTTTTAAGACCAGTTAACCGTTCGGTTAAGGTTAATGGTTAAATAGTTATGTTTTATTTAAATTATTTAAATAAAACCTTCTCTCAAAAAGAAATTCTGTAAAATTAATAAATTTATATTTTTTTATTATTTACAATAATTTTGATGTAATCTAATTAGAAAAATATAGATTAGTTGGTTTAGACGACAGTAACATTATAAAATCATTTTACGTTTATTGTTTTTTAAAAAAATGGGTTTACTACACTCCACTCTACTCTATTCTTATAGTTACTTAAGTTTTATATACAAGTATAATGTTTGTTTTGTTGATATTATTAATAACAAGTAATAAAAATAAACCAAGTGGTAAAGTGAACTAGTTTTGATGGAAATAATAGGTAATTGTACATCTAGCATGTACGTATGTTGATAATAGCACATAAGCACGTTTTTAAGATGATCAATATGTTGAGAACCGTTCTTCAAGAAAATAGTTAAGTAATAGTAAATCTAAAAAAAATGTAACGGTACTCCATCAAAAATAATATTTTAATATTATTAACGGCTATAATAATTTATGATCTCCCGAATTGTGTATGTGCATGGTTAATGGTATTGGTTCGTTATTTCAACGAAAAGAGCCATACTTGAGTTCCCAACTCACCGGCTCGTTGTTATGTGTTAACTATTTATCTTATCCATAAGCATGCTTTATATTCATATGAACACCCGAGCTTGCACAAGTTATTATTATTTAACACTAGCACATAATATCTCATGTGTAATGTATTTCTACAAACTTGTGCCAACAAAATAATGATGCTCGGTTCTATCTTATAATCATCCATCATTTAAATTAGTGTTTAAGTAAACATTATATGTTCCGGTTTCATTAACTAAATAGATATCCGTGTTAGCAAATAATCAATTATCAGGTTTTTACCAACTTAGATACCAATTTTATCAAACTAGTTAAGTATACGGTTTTACCAAATAATTAATATCCACTAATTTAAACCAGCTGAAAATCGAAACTTACAAATTTAATAATAATGCATGTAAGATTTATTCCTTTCTATGCTCATGTCGGTCCATGTTAATTTTAGTTAGTTTATATTAACAAGAGCTCAACCGGACGCACACCGAATTTCGGTTAGTCAGGTTTTAATTAACAGAAATATTAATGTTTGTTTCTGCCTCTCTTGGGTACGATTTGTTAAGTTAGTTCGTTGACCAAGACCCAAACCCGAACCATCCTGGGTTCGTTTACTTAAGTTGGTCCCCATGTTCCGAACCGTCCGAGTTGTGTTACTAAAGTGGCTCCCTTGCTGCTTCCGTAAGACCGTATATCGCCGGAAATTGTTGGGTCGGATTTATGATAAGGAAGATTGGAATCTTCTCAACCTCATTAGAAAACGGCTAAGTATGGACTTCGAGCAAGCCAGACGATCGAGCATGGTTTTACTACTTCGAGCAAGGTCTTCAGAACCTTAAATGGTTAATTATTCTAAGTGTTAAGGCTTTGAGCAAGCTACACTTCAACGAGCAAGAGTATTCTTTTATCGAGCATGGATTGCCAATCGAGCAAACAACTTTATCATACAAGTTTTAACCAAGTGTTACGAGCACATGATGATTGTAACGCCCTCTAATTTTTCTGTTTAAGGATTTTCTGCATATAGAGTGTGTATGTTTCTCAGGAGTTATCCGGCATCTCTCGTTGACCCGACCATCTCCCCGGTACGTTAAGTCATCTAATCTTTCTCTCAAGTTGCCATATCCTTTAAACTAGAAGGGCTAGTGTGTAATATATTTGTTTATAACATAAAAAAAATAATAAAAACCTAACCCTAGCCCCATTATGTCCGATCGGCAGCTTCTCTGCCCCCCCTGCGATTTTTTTCATTTTCCGGCCGAGTCGTGAGTGTAAAACATCAATTAAAGGTTAGTCTAACGTCCATATAAGTCTTTTTCACCATTTAACCCATTATTGAACACGTTAGAGTTGAGTTTTGATAATAACAGTTTGCTGACAGATTCGTATACGTTTATTGTAGGGTCTGTAACGCGATGATAATCCATTGTTTTTGATCAATGCTTGATTCCATGATGTTATAATTTGAGTCTAGTTTCCAGAAAGGTATAATACGTAATTTTTGGACGATATTTGAATGGTTTTTATGAATTTATAAAATCGAGTGTCAAAGCTGATGTGGGATGATGGACTCTGGTCTGTCTTCCCGACATCATAAATCTTTTTCAACAAGTCCAAATTAGTTGGTTCCACTTCTGGAACTTAATATTTTTATTTAAGAATCAAGCCCAATTGGAATCGTTTAATTTGGTTCGGTAATGAATTTTATAAAAATAAAACCATTTTGTTGCGCACTGAAATAGCTGCACGTATCTTGCTGTGTTGGAAGAATTTTTATAATTTTTGTGTCCACTAGAAAAATATAATAAAAATACTTTTATAAACTTAAGACATTTATTAAATTCTGTTAAAATTTAATAATTTATTTCAAAGGTTATCCTATGTAATTAAATGCATCTTCGCATGCTAAAATCTGCACGTTTTACTTGTTATTGATCGATAGGTTCGTTTAAGGCTTAACCGGTGGATATCCAATTGTGTTCTTGTCGAGGCTGTTTGAAGTGGGGTTTTTATACCAAAATCCTCCTAGGTATGTCTAGTATAACATACTTAAGTATCGTGTTCATTGGTGTTCGTTAGATTGGTCAACTAGTTGTAGCTTGATTGTTAGTGTTAGGTTGACTAGAATTTTAGTTTGGTGCGTTTAACGCGAGAATTGAAGTGATTAACGACCAATTCAGCTCGGGGACACTCGGTTTGATGTACGGGCTGTTCAAAATTCATTTTTATAAGTTATGGGGCTGAATTGGTTGTCGGTTACTCCAACGGGTCGGTACAACGCGCAATTGTGTTAATTGAATAGTTGGTGCGTTGTACTTGCGGGTTACCGACCCATTTGACTCGTGTGGCGTCGTGTGGACTTGTTGGCTGTGATTTTATCATAATGGGTCCACACGGGGCTGAGTTGGATGTTAACGGCCTAGACGACTCCTAAACGCGCGTGTTAGTGTCACCTAGTGCTCTCGGGGGGCAAATTGGGAATTCTTTATTCCCGGGAGTACCTAATGGTCGTTTTGGTGAATGTGAGACCTCGGGGGCTGTTGTGATTAAGTTTGATGAGGTCGAGGGTTTAGGTAACTCGAACCATGATAGAACGTCTCGTAGGATAAACGAGTCATCTTGATGTCATTAGTATTGATTGAATGTAAACCGATAGGTGTTTGAGTTTTGGGATTACTTAGGGATTCTCTAGCTTGTGGTGAATCCGCGTCTTGTGTCAGGTGAGTTCATGATGCCCCCTTTTAACTCTTTTTAAGTTTTGGGCTAGCATGCATACTTAAACGATTTTTCTTGATGAAACGTTTAAACTATTTTATATAGGCTTGCTAGTATATAGTTGGCCTTGGGATGTTATAGTATGTATATATATATATATGTATATATAAATTATTGTATGGCCTATATTTGGCGATGTTGTAGTCGTATCGACTACTGATGTTATGTATGCTTACTTTGTGTTTGCATGCGTTGATGAGATGTTACGTGTTCGGGTTGTACGTTTGCTCGACCCTGATGTTACGTGTTTGGGTTGTACGTTTGCTCGACCCTGATGTTATTACTTGGATGTTATATATATATATTTATATATATATAGGGATGTACTTATAAGGATGTTTATATATATATATATATGAGAATGATTATTTATCAATGATGATGGCTTAACCGATGTATCCTTTTTATTTTAAAACTTTTGGAATGACTATCATGATTATTATTTACTGATGTTATTTATTTAAAACTTGAACTCACTCAGCTCAAGCTGACTTTGTGTGCATGTTAGTGTGAGTTTCAGGTTAGGAAGAGGATACCCTATCGCTTGGACGTGCACGAAGCTACTTGGACGGTGAAGGGCATACGTGGATGGAATATTTTATTTTTGAACATTTTAATTTAAAAAGTTTTATAAACATAATTGAATTGGTTTTGGGCAATATTCCCTGAATTTTTGGGAACTTATTTTATTAGTTATGTTTTCTGCTTAATTATACTCTAAGATGGTTATTTTAATGAAATGAATTGTTTTTAAGTTTAATTATTTTTACGAGTGTTTTGAATAAATACCAACTGTGGGGTTCCCGGGGTTCGAGACCTTACAATGATCGAGCACTTGGGGACAAGCATGGATGCAATAAGAAGATGTCATGTGATCAAAGCAAGGACTTCGAGCACAGTTCAGTTCCCGAGCAAGATTTACATTCGAGCATGCTAAAGATTACTAAATAAGTATAACTGAAGATATCAAGAAGAATGAGCTTGCTCGATAGACTAGTTCGAGCAAAGCATGGACCAGTCAAGAAGGATGAACTCTGCTAGAAGGGAATATCTTCACTGAAGATATTCTAAGTAAAGTATGCTCGAGGACACTTATCGAGCATACCTAGCATAGTGAGCTTGCTAAAGCAAGATTGTTATCTTGCTCTAGGACTCAACACTTGTATTATTTTGTATTTCACTATGTAATGATTAGGAACTTCTAGAAGGAATGTCAGGGTCTATAAATAGGGGTCCTAGGATACCTTTTAGGACACGGATTTCCAAACGGAATTATAGGCTGGCACACACTAAATACGAAAAACATTCCAAAGAATATTCTATTTTGTTTTCTCGTACAGCCGCTGCCGCCATCACATGAAACCCTAGACATTCCTTCACTGTTTCATTAATGAATCATTTAATACAGTGAATCTTTGTCTTTGAATGAGCTTTTATTGATTATCTATTACTGTTTTGTGTTTGCTAATTTTCACTCCTTCGTTCCCACTCGTTGGTTATCCTGATTCCGCCGAGATATTCAACAGGCCTTTTAGGTAATCGAGTCGGTGTGTTCTTGTCAACCTTTTAGAAGGTTTCACCCGATTCACGGTCCTGAAAAATGGTATCAGAGCTTGAGTAAGCTCGCTGAAGGCCACGGGACTGAAGGTGTGTGATAAAGCTTGAAGCTTTACTCTGTTTTACTACTACAAATCTCAGATCTGATAAAATGGAAGACCAGGAAGTTTCCACCAACAAGATTCCAAGGTTGCTTGGACAGGAAAACTTCATCAAATGGAAGGTGCTCTTCGAAGCAGCCGTGAACTACAACGACCCAGAGCTTTGGACTTCCATTACCGAAGGAAACTATGTTCCCTCAACAGCTCCGAACAACAATGCCACCGTTGAGCTAAAATTGAAGAATGAGACGATAAGGCTTTGTCTATGCTAAAGTTAGGGATTTCTTGGGAAATTTTGACAACTGTCAATCATCATAATACCGCAAACGATATGTATGATGCAGTTATCGAAATGTTTGAAGGGAATACTGAACTTAGAGACATCAAGAAAGACAGACTGAAGCAATAACTTGACAGGTTCAAGTTTAAAGATGGAGAAAGATTGAAATCAGTCTTGCAGAGGTTTATGACGATTGTAAATGACATAAGAACGACTGACTTGCAAATCTCTGACTTTGAGCTAAACCAAAAGCTTTTATCATCACTGTCCGGGGAATGGTACACTGCCAGCAAGTTTATCAAAGAAAATGCAAGTTTTCCCAACTTCAAGTTAGATGATGTGATGGCCTTTCTCAAGGCTGAAGAACATGAGATGATAGAGAACCATATGATTAGGGAGGACAAGCCAAGCTTTCAATTGAACAATGCTCTTGTAGCACCAATGGGCAACCTCTCAATCAAGAACCAGCAGCCCATCATTGAGGAACCATCAGAAACAAGTTCAACTTACAGTGGACAATCTAGATTCAATGTTCAGCTGATTGAAGATGACACCCCCTCTGCAGCAAATGGGCAGTCAACATTCTTGGAGAACAATAATGCTCAAGGAACAGATTATCAAGCATTGTTCTCTATGTTTACTGAGTCATACCATGCTTTTGTCGCCAAGAACCTGATCAACACAAGTATTGTTCAGGAAGATCTTGAACAAATTGATGCTGATGATTTGGAAGACATGGACATAAAATGGAAAGCAGCTATGTTGGCAGTGAGAAGCAAAAGGTTGTATAACAGAACTGGCAGAACAAGTTTCAATGGACCAAATGAAAGAATTAGCTTTGACAAATCAAAGGCCATCTGTTATAACTGTCAACAACCAGGACACTTTGCTAAAGAGTGTAACATGCCAAAGTAAGTTGGCAACCAAGTTAACCAGAATCAATTATATCAGAACCATAATCATAACTTCCAACAGAGAAATCCGATTTCCAACCAAAACCCCTATCAAAATCAGAACAGAACCCAGCAACAAACATTTCAACCACAAAGAAACAATCAAATGCAGGTTCACTCAAATTAGAACAGAACTAATCAGAACAATGTGAACCAACAGAGAGATCAAGGAAATGTAGTTGTTACCAGGGTGCCACAGGATGGAGAATTTGATTGGAGCAATCATGCTGCTGAAATGGAGAAGGCAAATGTTGCATTTATGGCCAAAGTGCATGACAAGCCTAAATCCTCAAACTCTCAGGTACAATCTGATGTTTCAATTTCTGATCTTCTTGTTACTATTGATAAACTGAACCAGGAGATTGGAAAGTGGAAAACTGAGTGTGGGAGAAAGGAAGCCTTCTTGAATGTGTATGAAACACGTGAAGCAACTTATGAAAGTCAAATCAAGGGGCTTGAAGAGGATTGTATGATGGCATACCAAACCCAATCAAGAATGACAATTGAAATTGAAGGGTTAAAGAAGATGTATGCAGAAGAGAAAATGAAGAATGCTGAATTGCTGATACAAATGGAATTCTTGAAGAACCTTGTTTCTACAGGCAATATTGTGGGTTATGTTGATAAAATGACTGATGAAGAGAAGTACAAAAAGGTGCCACCACCTTTTTGTGATAGCTACCCACTGAAGGTAGACAAGGAGAGCAGAAGTGAGTATCTTAAGCAATTCAAGAATGTCTTTGATGATAAGGCTGAGTTTGTTAACCAGTATGCTGATGTATTTGTGGACAAAAATGGAGTGTTTGCTATAAAGTAGAGTGAGGAGCCAAAGATTGAGAAAAATGAATAGATAGAAGGTGAGAAGAAGAAGTGGAGTGAGTACTCCAGTGAAGACAGTAACTGCAGCTGTGGAAGCTCTAAGTCATCTAAGAGCAAGAAGAAGAAAAGATCAAGCAAAAAGAAAAGTGATAAGATTCCTCTTCAACCAAAGATGAATCCAAAATTGAAAACGCACTATGAGAAGATGAAAAGAGAACATGTAGTGTTTGACATATGTGCAAGACCACAACCTGTTATCAAGAAAAGGACAGAAGAAACTGTGAACTCCTCTTATGATCAGTCACATCCACCAATTTATATAGTTTTC
This sequence comes from Bidens hawaiensis, assembly GCF_021521415.1. Lineage (NCBI taxonomy): Eukaryota > Viridiplantae > Streptophyta > Magnoliopsida > Asterales > Asteraceae > Bidens > Bidens hawaiensis. The sequence goes on along the minus strand of NW_027495334.1, from coordinate 138,551 downwards.
TCTAACCATGAGTTATTTGATATTGGGGATGTTGATTATGTGCCAATGAGAATATATTCAAGAGAAGAAGAAGGAAGCTCATCAAGAAATCCCTACAAGCTGAAGAAAATTATATTTTTCAAAGAAAAGTATCCAGAAACAATTGACATAAGTGATCCAATCAAGATGGATTTCTCCAACACTTTGTGTCCAAAGACCTCTTTAGGCTTTGACTTTCCCAAAGCCAGTGACAAAATCAAAGACCAACAATTGCTTGAAGATATGGGAAGTTTTGCCAAGGTCTGGTGCAAGAAGTGTGATGCCTATGGACATCACACTAATTCTTGCTGGATTCTTGAGGACACCTTTGAAATTCCTAATGTGGTGAGTGGATTTGATATGAATAGTTACAAAGAAATGTATGAGAAATACTTGAGTGGAAATAGAAAACCATCTGGTAGTAAGGAACAAAGGCAGATCCTTGAAAAGAAACTCAAGACCATTTTGAAAATCAAGGAAAATGAGAAAGAGTCACATAAGGCTGAGAAGAACAAAAGGTCAACTGATAAGGGAAAAGCAAAGATAAGATCAGGAGTTCTTAATGGTGATGAGAAGTTTTTGTTAAAACAGGGATTTGAATCAAGAGGGTTCCAATGGAAGACTAAGAAGGAGTTGATTGAAAAGAAGAACTATGTGATTGAGCAGACTGAAGAATTAATCAAATCACAAGTAGTGAAGAATGGGTCAGATTCTGACACAGAAAAAGAATGTAAAATTGTGTATGAAGATCCACTTCCAGTTCCAGTTCCAACTCCTGATGGATCTTCCACTGACACTGAATTACAAACTGATGAAGTTTGTAAATCAGAATCCAACTAATTCTGTTTTATGTGTATGTGCAGGAACAGTCCTTGAACAGCAATGATTTATGGTACATGGACAGTGGATGTTCTAGGCACATGACCTGTGACAAGAGTACACTGATCAACAATGAAAGAAAATATGAAGGGCCAGTTGCCTTTGGGAGTGATGAGAATGGAGGGAAGATAGTTGGAAGAGGAACACCCACCAATGGCAAGGTATCCTTTGAGAATGTTCTACATGTTGAAGGACTTCAATACAATCTGTTAAGCATTTCTCAAGTTTGTGACAAAGGATACAAGGTAGCCTTCAATAATGAACATTGCCTGATTCTGAAGCCTGAGTTTGTAATTCCAACTGAAATGATAATGATGATGGCTCCAAGAACTGGCAACCTCTATGAACTGAGGATGAACACTGCAACTTTAAGAGGTGGTTCATGCTTTGTTTCAAAAGCAACTGAAAATGAAACCAAGCTATGGCATAGGAAGATGTGTCATGTAAACTTAAAGAACATGAACAAACTCATAAAAGGTGAACATATTGTTGGCCTTCCCACAAGAGAGTTCAAATTGGAAGAAAAATGCACATCTTGCCTAAAAGGAAAACAACATAAATCCTCACATAAAAGCAAAATGATGAACACAATTGATGAGGTCTTGGAACTGTTACACATGGATCTATTTGGTTTTGTAAGTGTTCCAAGTATTGGAAAGAAGAGATACTACCTAGTGATCACTGATAATTATTCAAGATTTACTTGGGTATACTTCATGGGCAGCAAGGATGAAATCCCAGACCTGATCAGATCCTATGTGCTAAAGATGGAAAATCAGCTTGAAAGGAAGGTGAAGGTCATTAGAAGTGACAATGGGACAAAATTCAAGAATGGAATTATGGATAAATTCTGCACTTCTAAGGGGATATTTCAACAATACAGTGCACCTAGAACTCCTGAACAAAATGGTGTTGCAGAAAGAAGAAACAGAACATTAATTGAAACTGCAAGGACCATGATTGCTGATGCCAATCTGCCAGTCACTTTTTGGGCAGAAGCAATCAATACTGCATGCTATGTGCAGAACAGGGTTCTACTGAACAAGGCTTAAAACAAGACCCCATATGAGGTTATATTCAAAAGAAAGCCTTATTTGAAGTTCTTAAAGCCTTTTGGATGCAAATGCTCACTCCTGAATACAAATGACTATTTGAACAAATTCCAGTCCAAATCACTGGAATGCTTCTTTGTGGGCTACTCATCCCATTCAAAGGCTTACAGAGTCTATGTAAAGGAGCATATGGTGGTCATTGAGTCATCAGACATAAGTTTCAATGAAAATCATTTTAACAATGTTGATGGTCCTAAATGGCTATTTGATCTAGAGAAAATGATCAAGTCATTTAAAATCTACAATGAAGATATGGATGACATTATGTACAGAACCAGCTTTGAAGAAAAAGGAAAAGATAAACAAGTTGATCTGGACAAACTGTGGACATCAATTGCTCCTGAAGCGAATGACTTTAATTTTAGGAGAAGCACCCAAGGTGTAGCTGAAGTTGAAAGGAATGGACAGGAGGCTGCAATTGAAGTCTCAAATGAAGGTCTAAGTGATGTTGAAAGTGAACCTATTCAGAGTCAACAACCTGCTCAGACTGAAGGGATACATCAATTTGAAGAGAGGTTTCAATCTTTGTTTAACTCAATGCAATTTGGCGTAAATGAAGAATCAACATCTGAAATCAATCAAACTCACGAATCTGATGAAAGTCAAGAGAGAATTGGAGATGGATCTGCTGAGTTAAACATGACAAATCTAGAGATAGAAGTGTCTGCACAACAAGTTGTGCAGACCACCTCTGTTGAAAGAAATCACCCTGTAGAGAACATCATAGGAGATATAAATGAAAGAGTTACCAGAAGCTCATCTGAAAAGGTAAATATCTGCATGTATGCCTGCTTCTTATCCCAAGTTGAACCAAAGAACATCAACCAAGCATTAAAAGACAACAACTGGGTAGAAGCTATGCAGGAAGAATTAGCCCAATTCAGAGACTGCATGTATGGGACTTGGTGGACAAGCCCAGAGGCAAGTATGCTATTGGAACAAAATGGGTATTCAGGAACAAGAAAGATGAAAGGGGGATAGTGATCAAGAACAAAGCAAGATTGGTAGCTCTAGGATGCTTACAGGAAGGAGTGGACTTTGAAGAAGTCTTTGCTCCAGTTGCAAGACTAGAGGCTATCAGGATCTTTTTGGCATATGCAACATCAATGAACATTAAAGTCTATCAACTTGATGTAAAATCTGCATTTCTGAATGGAAAGATTGATGAAGAAGTTTATGTCACTAAACCTCCTGGATTTGAAGACCCAGTTCATCCAAACAAGGTTTACAAGCTCAGCAAAGCACTTTATGGACTACATCAAGTACCAAGAGCTTGGTATGATGAGCTGTCAAACCATTTGTTGGAAAATGGTTTCTGTAGAGGAGCCATTGACAAGACTTTATTCTACAAAAGAAGAAACAAAGATCTGCTACTGCTGCAAGTGTACGTGGATGACATTATCTTTGGATCTACAAATGAACACATGTGCAAAGAATTTGAGCAGGTGATGAAGTCCAAGTACAAAATGAGTTCAATGGGAGAAATGAACTTCTTCCTTGGACTTCAGGTGCAACAGAAAGCTGAGGGAATCTTCATAAATCAATCAAAATATGTACAAGAGATTCTTAACAAATTCAAGTGCCAAGACTTCAAGACAGTGTCCACACCAATGGATACACATGAGAAAATGGTACCTGATGAAAAGGGGGTGCCAGTGGACCAGCATGAATATAGGGCCGGATAGGATCATTGATGTATCTCACAGCATCTATGCCAGAAATATGTTTGTTGTGTGTGTCTGTGCAAGATTTCAAGCTAACCCTAAGGTCTCACATATGCTAGCAGTAAAGAGGATATTCAGATACTTGAAAGGAAAACCAGATTTGGGGATTTGGTATCTAAAGAACCCTTCCTTTGACTTGATGGCCTACACAGACACTGACTATGATGGTTGCAACATGAGTAGAAAATCAACTTAAGGAGGATGCCAGTTTCTAGGGAACAGGCTAGTGTCTTGGCAATGTAAGAAGCAAACTACAGTGTCAATCTCTACTACTGAAGCTGAATATATTGCTGCATCTGCTTGCTGTGCACAGGTTCTATGGATTCAAAATCAACTGCTGGACTGTGGTCTGAATTTCTTACTTACACCTATTTTAATTGATAATATTGCTGCTATGTTTATTGTTAAGAATCCAGTCCAACATTCTAAGACTAAGCACATTGAAATTAGACAACATTTCATTAGGGATTGTCAGGAAAAAGGTTTAATAGAAATGAAAAGGGTAGATACATCTGATAATTTGGCTGATTTGTTCACCAAACCTTTAGATAAAACCAGGTTTCATTTTCTGTTAAAGTGCCTAGGAATGATAAATGCTGATGAGGTCTGACATAGGATTTGTGCTTAAGTGAGGTGCTTACTGATTATCTGTATTACTCACCTTGAATGTTGTGCATGATGAATTTCTATGCTTGAATGATTATTCTAAATTGCATGAATCATGTATGAGACTGAATTGTGTGAAAATCTTGTTGAAATATGTTGCTATTGTGGTTTATAGATTTTGGTACTTTGATCTGTGCTTACATGATGTATTTGTGTGATTCTAAGTACTTCGAGCATGAATCAGTGCTTGATAGTGTGCTTGTTGCTCTTCGAGCACAAGAAAAGGCTCTTGAAAGACTATTCTAAGTCATTCGTGCACAGATGTCATAGCTCAGCTGCTCAAGCACAGTACTTGGACTTGGAAACCTTTCCAAGTATTTCGAGCATAACTCTGTGTTGCATGGTGTGTTTAATGCTCTTCGAGCACAAACAAACCATACTTGAGGTATCTCAAGTAACTCGAGCACAAATGATGTGTTACTTATGGTCGAGCATGGATATGTGTTTTGAAAAACCTTCTATGAATTTCAAGCACAAGTATACTGCTCGAGCACTCAGCTAAGTCTCTCAAGCACAATTTCTGGAATGATAAATACTAAGTTTACTCATGACTTTTGAGTATGCTCGATGAACTTCTGAGCATGCTCGACAGACTCATGTAATTATCTGAATGATTTCTACTGTTTGAAAAATGTGTTTTGATACTGTGATAATGTGTGCCTGTTAAACATGCTTAAACGACAACAACTTTTAAAATCAAGTTTCTCAATTGAACTTTCAAAAAGAAATGATTTACAAATGTTAAAATTTTTGACTAAGTAACACTATTTTCGGTGATATTTCATAAGAGAGATGATAATATTATCCAAGTTCCCAGTTTCAAAGAAGCTAGAAACTATTTTCTATGGAGATTGTATCCAACCTAAAGTGAGAAATGATAGAAAACTGTTTAAGATAACTAACCCATGGATTATAAGTTCAAAGGACTTTGAGTATAGTCATTGACAAAGTATGGTAGCTTTCCATAGTCTGTAGTTGTAATATGTGATATACACTTAAATTTGCTAAGTATGATGTGGTGAAACATTGGAAAATAAGGTATGCCCTCTAGCATATCTCTGTGAATGATAGGCAGAAATGTTATTATCCAATCATACACGAGCCTGTTGGTGTTTCTGGTCTATAAAAATATTTATTAAGTATTTGAGCAAAAATAAATTGTTGCTACATGGCAAATTTCTCAAACAGAAAAGAAAAAGAAAGTGATTGAAAAAGTATAAAAAGATCAAAAGTATAATATATATAAATAAGGTATCTGATTTCATGACTTAAGGGGCACTAAGGGAACTACAGGGGTGGGGCATTCAAATAAGTCCTAAACACCCTGAATGTAAGGCATGTAAGTCCGGATGGCATGTAAGTCCAACGTTCAACCTTACAGTCTGTAATCAAAGACAAAATATAAATAAGTAACTACTCTATTATACAAAAATCAAGTTTGACCAGGGCATCAGGGGGTCGGAGTCAATTCGGGGTGATTTGGAGAAAGCTAAATACGTTTTGAGAAGAGATTAGAGGCAATCTGAAGCTATAGTGATAACCATTCCTAACTTATGCTCTAATTGAATCCTAAATGTATCACAGAAAGCAATGACCATTATGCTAAGTATACCTGCTGTCAACCCGACTTAAGTCATAATAACACTGACCATGAAGTGGTGTGATCGTATTTTAAATAGTCTGATCCCATGTTGAGATCTTTCCAAATAATCAAAAATGAATTTTATTTTGAACTGGATTTTGATCGTTTATTTCACCTTAAACTAACTGTTTAGGTCAGCTCATCAAATTGAAATGATCATTTTTAAATTCGAGCAGAAGAACTAAGCTTACGTGACTTGTATGAATCATTAAGTGTTTCGAGCATGACTCTTACTTTCAAGCATACTGAAAAATTTGTTGTAAGTGTTTCGAGCATGCATCTTGCTTACGAGCACCTGAAATGAAGTGAATAGCAATGTATGTTTGTTGAGCGTGATTGCATTCTTGTTTGTCAAGTATTTTGAGTGCAAGGGATTCGAGCATAGAAGTGTGCTAGGTGCGTCGGCATGAGAGTTTGAGCGTAAGCAACTGGATCACTTTTCTAAGTAGTTCGAGCAAATTTGTGGACTAGACACTTAGGTTGTGAGTTCGAGTACAGGTATAGGAATGATTTAATATGCTAAGGCTTTCGAGCATAAGGGTACATCGAGCACATCGATCTTTTGTAATCTAAGTTAGTCGAGCAAAGGCTCTAACACTTAAGAATGCATCTCGAGCATAGGACATTGTCATGACATATTTCTAAGTATCTCGAGCATGATGCATAGTCGAGTAAGGTTCTATTACTGGTGTGTCTCAGAAAGTTGTATTGAATGAATTTTGATAGGTATAGTCGAGCACACTACACCTCGAGTAAGACTTAACACTCGAGCATGTACTATGAAAATCATTAGAAATCTGGCTAAGGCATTGAGCACAAGTTTATTCGAGCACATGCTCACCTGTGTACTAGTAATCAAGGACAATATTCCCAAGTACATCGCGCAAAGGTTGTACTATGTACTCGAGTATAGTTGGATACAACTGTTAATTTGGCTGTATACTCGAGCAAAGGAGGTACATTAAATTTGAAATTAAATGACAACTGTCGTGTGCTAGACGACAAAATGAGGCACTGTACCACCCAAACGTTAGGTATAAAAATGGGGCTTAGAAACTTTTTCACACATTTCTTCATCCTCCTCTTAAACTTAGACGAAAAACCCCTTTGCTCGTGCTATTTCCTACTTGCTCGATTACACAATTTTACTTTGATTACAGCCACTAGCTCTGTTTCGACTTCGGTAAGACATCGTTATTTGATTATCTTCGCACCGATTTCGAAATTAGGGTTTTCGATTAACTTAAGGAGTAACTGTTTACTTGTTTTTGCATGTACGCATATTACTATGGAACATGTTATTGAAGACACTAATATCATCTACTCATCTCTTTGACTGCTAGTTCTGCAATTTTGTATACTGACATATGTTTTATCTTGCAGGACTAATGGCTCTAAAATTTGAAAAGAGGCACAGTATGTGCGCTCAATTAGAGCTCGACGAGGAAAATATGAACTTGGAAGTAATGATAAATTTTCTAAGAAACTCCAATTTACGAATAGCGCTGACAGAAAACCCCACAATCTACAAGAACTATCTTACAGACTTTTGGGAGTCAGCAACCTATGTCAATGATGTGAACGGGAAGAGGATCAAGGCATCTGTTTTAACAATGACATTGAGATAACAGAGGCATCTATACGAGCTGCTTTGGAACTACACGATGACTTTAATGCTCAACCATCTTACTCGGTCCCAAGGTTGTTAAGAGTCTTTCAAGAGACTATGGGAAACCAAGGGGATGTAAAAGAGGGACAATTTCAGAAAGGGAGTTTTCCATTGATCTACAGGTTCCTGATTCATCATGTGATTCGGTCCCTATCTCCTAGGAGAGGGACTTGGACTTTGTTGAGTAGAGAGCTTGGGACTCTCACGGTAGCCACAGTCTACCAGCAACCGTTCAACATTTCCAGACTTATCTTTCAAGGGTTGGCATCAAATGCAGAGAAGCAGGTCAATCAAAGATTTCTTATGTATCCACGCTTTCTACAGATCTTAATAAACAAAGCTCTACCAGAAATTCAAAGGACAGGGTAGATTTTGAGGTTGCAAGATCCAAATATCTGCAAACGAATGAAAGATGCAAAGAGTAAGTTTGTTGACAATGATGACTGGGATATCCTCCCATGGTTGCTTGTACCGGCTCTAGGTGCTATTAATGTGCCTGGAAACCCGGGAAATAGTGATGGTGAAGATAATGATTATGCAGATGATGATGATCATAGTGATGATGGTGACAATGGTCCGGAAGTTGGAAATGGCATGATGATTGATAATGATGATAACGTACAGGAGATAATTAACGAGAATGTGCTTTTGATTGAACAAGTTGCATATGAGGCAGTTAATGCAGAGGTGATCCATGAGGCGGTAGATGAACCAATAGTGAGTCCTAACAATCAAGCTACAGAGCAAGTGGATGATGATACGTTTATAACAGGTGTTGTATATGATGTTGTTGCCACCATCCAAAAGATTACTCCACCAGACTCTCCACCACCTGAGGTTTACCATGATGACACAGATTCTGTGGAGCTAGATGATGCTAATAATGATATTCCTTCTTCACCAGCCACTACTGAACCTGCTTTATCTGACACTAAACCAACTGATAACATTCCTGTACCCACACCACCTACGTCTCCACTACAAGATCCACTCCATTCCTCACCACCTCAACCTTCCCAACCCATTCAAGATCAACCTGCTACTGAAACTCAACTAACCCCATCCTTTGAACCATATGAGGTCCCATCTCCTAAAACTGCTGAATCTGAACCGTTCTCTGAACCCGCCTCAAAGCCAAATCAAGACACTCCACCATCAAGCCCAAACCTATATGATATTGTTTGTGAGAATGCCAAACTTGAGTTTGAAAACATAATGTTGAAAGAACAAAATGCCATACTGACTACACGGAACTTGGCATTAGAAGCTGCACTAAATGAAGCTCTATTGAAAATTCGAACCCTAGAGGGGCATTCTGAGGTTGAGAAGACCTCAGATGCACCAAAACAGGGGGAGAATACTGAAGGTGCAGAGAGTTTGAGGGTAATTGGTGAATTATATGAAAGTTCTGAAGAGGAGGCTATGGAGGTTGGACCATCAAATGCTTTAAACATGATCAATCAAGCATATGATGATGGAGATTCGGATGTTGAGGGGGAGGATAAAGAAGAAGAAGAAACCGAAGAAGAAATTTTGAAAAGAAAAGCAAAGGGAAAGGGTGTTACTTACTGATGATGATGTACATCCCCAGCCCCAACATACAGTTCAATCTGATGATATTTTGTGCAAAGAAAATGTAATTGATCCAAATGTTGCAGAAGCTGAATCTGTAAAGACAACCATAAATTTAATGAATGAAGATTTAGAGGCTTTGGAGAGAGAAGAGGAGGAGGAAATTCCTCAGGAAGTGCTTGAAGCACTTCTAAACATGAAAGAGAAAGAAGAGGCAGATGAGAGGAGACTGAAAGAGTTAGATGAAGCAATAAAGGCTACACTTGATGCTTTGAGAGAAAGAATGAATGTTGATGAATCTGAAAAGGACGAAACTGAAGAACTTGTGACAGCTGAACAGGAAGAGCCTGCAATATTTGAATCTGAAATGCTTGAAACTGAACCCATCAACATTGAAGTGGAAATAGATAATGAACAAGAGACTGGTCTGGGATTGAGGGATGAGCCTGAGAAGGATGAGGGACCAAAGATGCCATGGAATGTATATGTAAAATTTATTGCTCAGTTGGTAATGCTCAGAACACATTATGATATTCTTCTACATCCTGAAGAATATAGTTCAGCAACTGTAGCTAGAGCCAGGAGGGCTCAAGAGGAGCAAATGGAGAAGGAGAAAGTGGAGTCTGAGAAGAAAGAAACTGAGGCTAAAGAATGGTTTCAAGACCCTCAAAGAGTCCAAATCTTAAAGGAAATATTAATGGACAAGGGTATGTCTGAAGAAGAGTTTAACAGAATGCCCCATGCTCAATTGCTGGAGATATAAAAAAGGGAGCAAAGAATGTATATGGAGACAGAAAGAAAGTTGCAGGAAGAAAGAAGGAAAATGGAAGATTTGGTGAGAGCAGAAATGATGGCTGCCTTACACAAGAAGGGTGTCGATATGGGTAGACTGATATATCAAACTGATGAAACTATAAAAAGATGGTATGAAGAAGAGGGGCTCGTAAAAGTCAAGAAAACTCAGCAAGGAAGCTCGAGCAGAACCCCAAGATCTGAAAGTGTGAGGCCTGATCCACCAATGAACTTAAACTTGCCCACACATCTCTACTTCGACAAAAGATCAAAGACCTTGTGGGTTATAACTGAGGATAAAGAGAAAACTTTCATAATATTCAGAGATGACTTGAGGAAGTTTTCAAAAGAACAACTGAAGAAGATGGCTGAACTGACACTGTATGACAATCAAATCAGAAGTCAGCCATCTGGTCAGCAAAGAAATGATCTCTCAAGATTTATCAAAGAACAAGCAGAAAGGGGGTTCCCATTCTTACAACAAAAGAGAAGAGAAATACGAAGCGAAGCAGAGAAGGAGAAAAGGAACAAGAGGATTAGTGAAGTGCACATCTCAGAACTCTCCCTCTTTGATACCAAGAAACGATAGTCTCAAGCAAGCAGCTCACACTATAAAAGGATGACCTTGAAGGAGTGCTTGGCTATGAGAGAAGTGATGTAGGAACCAAACTCAATGGTGCAACAATTTGGAAGAATCACGTACATAACGTACAATCAGCATAATGATTCAATCACGTTGAGAAACGAGTCTGGAATACCCATTGCTGTGATAAAACATGATGAAGATCTCAAGTTTATGCATCCACAGGACCTTCAGGACTTGATCACTGCCAAATTTCCTTTTGACTCCTCTGATTCCATAGAGCTAGACATGATTAAACAGAAGGCAGCCTACTTGAAGAAAATGAAAGTAAATGCTGATACAGGGAGCAGAAGAAGAAGATAGCAGAATGGAGCTCAAAGAAACTCAATTTATTTCTATTTATCTTTGTACTTTTGTTTAATTTGTACTTGATGTAAAAACTTTAATTTGTAATGCCCAAGTGGCAGAATTCCTACTTATGTAATGAAATGACATGTTCTTAAATGATATATATTTTTGATGTCTGATACATGTGTAACTCTATGAAGGTATGTTTTGGTGCATCTAAGCTTGTTCCAATCTAGGGGAGATTGTTGGGTCAGATTTATGATAAGGAAGATTGGAATCTTCTCAACCTCCTCAGAAAACGGCTAACTATGGACTTCGAGCAAGCCTAGACGATCGAGCATGGTTTTACTACTTCGAGCAAGGTCTTCAGAACCTTAAATGCTTAATTCTTCTAAGTGTTAAGGCTTCGAGCAAGCTACACTTCAACGAGCAAGAGTATTCTTTTATCAAGCATGGATTGCCAATCGAGCAAACAGCTTGATCATACAAGTTTTAACCAAGTGTTACGAGCACATGATGATCGAGCACTTGGGGACAAGCATGGATGCAATAAGAAGATGTCATGTGATCAAAGCAAGGACTTCGAGCACAGTTCAGTTCCCGAGCAAGATTTACATTCGAGCATGCTAAAGATTACTAAATAAGTATAACTGAAGACATCAAGAAGAATGAGCTTGCTCGATAGACTAGTTCGAGCAAAGCATGGACCAGTCAAGAAGGATGAACTCTGCTGGAAGGGAATATCTTCACTGAAGATATTCTAAGTAAAGTATGCTCGAGGACACTTATCGAGCATACCTAGCATAGTGAGCTTGCTAAAGCAAGATTGTTATCTTGCTCTAGGACTCAACACTTGTATTATTTTGTATTTCACTATGTAATGATTAGGAACTTCTAGAAGGAATGTCAGGGTCTATAAATAGGGGTCCTAGGATACCTTTTAGGACACGGATTTCCAAACGGAATTATAGGCTGGCACACACTAAATACGAAAAACATTCCAAAGAATATTCTATTTTGTTTTCTCGTACAGCCGCTGCCGCCATCACATGAAACCCTAGACATTCCTTCACTGTTTCATTAATGAATCATTTAATACAGTGAATCTTTGTCTTTGAATGAGCTTTTATTGATTATCTATTACTGTTTTGTGTTTGCTAATTTTCACTCCTTCGTTCCCACTCGTTGGTTATCCTGATTCCGCCGAGATATTCAACAGGCCTTTTAGGTAATCGAGTCGGTGTGTTCTTGTCAACCTTTTAGAAGGTTTCACCCGATTCACGGTCCTGAAAAATGGTATCAGAGCTTGAGTAAGCTCGCTGAAGGCCAGACGATCGAGCATGGTTTTACTACTTCGAGCAAGGTCTTCAGAACCTTAAATGGTTAATTATTCTAAGTGTTAAGGCTTTGAGCAAGCTACACTTCAACGAGCAAGAGTATTCTTTTATCGAGCATGGATTGCCAATCGAGCAAACAACTTTATCATACAAGTTTTAACCAAGTGTTACGAGCACATGATGATTGTAACGCCCTCTAATTTTTCTGTTTAAGGATTTTCTGCATATAGAGTGTGTATGTTTCTCAGGAGTTATCCGGCATCTCTCGTTGACCCGACCATCTCCCCGGTACGTTAAGTCATCTAATCTTTCTCTCAAGTTGCCATATCCTTTAAACTAGAAGGGCTAGTGTGTAATATATTTGTTTATAACATAAAAAAAATAATAAAAACCTAACCCTAGCCCCATTATGTCCGATCGGCAGCTTCTCTGCCCCCCCTGCGATTTTTTTCATTTTCCGGCCGAGTCGTGAGTGTAAAACATCAATTAAAGGTTAGTCTAACGTCCATATAAGTCTTTTTCACCATTTAACCCATTATTGAACACGTTAGAGTTGAGTTTTGATAATAACAGTTTGCTGACAGATTCGTATACGTTTATTGTAGGGTCTGTAACGCGATGATAATCCATTGTTTTTGATCAATGCTTGATTCCATGATGTTATAATTTGAGTCTAGTTTCCAGAAAGGTATAATACGTAATTTTTGGACGATATTTGAATGGTTTTTATGAATTTATAAAATCGAGTGTCAAAGCTGATGCGGGATGATGGACTCTGGTCTGTCTTCCCGACATCATAAATCTTTTTCAACAAGTCCAAATTAGTTGGTTCCACTTCTGGAACTTAATATTTTTATTTAAGAATCAAGCCCAATTGGAATCGTTTAATTTGGTTCGGTAATGAATTTTATAAAAATAAAACCATTTTGTTGCGCACTGAAATAGCTGCACGTATCTTGCTGTGTTGGAAGAATTTTTATAATTTTTGTGTCCACTAGAAAAATATAATAAAAATACTTTTATAAACTTAAGACATTTATTAAATTCTGTTAAAATTTAATAATTTATTTCAAAGGTTATCCTATGTAATTAAATGCATCTTCGCATGCTAAAATCTGCACGTTTTACTTGTTATTGATCGATAGGTTCGTTTAAGGCTTAACCGGTGGATATCCAATTGTGTTCTTGTCGAGGCTGTTTGAAGTGGGGTTTTTGTACCAAAATCCTCCTAGGTATGTCTAGTATAACATACTTAAGTATCGTGTTCATTGGTGTTCGTTAGATTGGTCAACTAGTTGTAGCTTGATTGTTAGTGTTAGGTTGACTAGAATTTTAGTTTGGTGCGTTTAACGCGAGAATTGAAGTGATTAACGACCAATTCAGCTCGGGGACACTCGGTTTGATGTACGGGCTGTTCAAAATTCATTTTTATAAGTTATGGGGCTGAATTGGTTGTCGGTTACTCCAACGGGTCGGTACAACGCGCAATTGTGTTAATTGAATAGTTGGTGCGTTGTACTTGCGGGTTACCGACCCATTTGACTCGTGTGGCGTCGTGTGGACTTGTTGGCTGTGATTTTATCATAATGGGTCCACACGGGGCTGAGTTGGATGTTAACGGCCTAGACGACTCCTAAACGCGCGTGTTAGTGTCACCTAGTGCTCTCGGGGGGCAAATTGGGAATTCTTTATTCCCGGGAGTACCTAATGGTCGTTTTGGTGAATGTGAGACCTCGGGGGCTGTTGTGATTAAGTTTGATGAGGTCGAGGGTTTAGGTAACTCGAACCATGATAGAACGTCTCGTAGGATAAACGAGTCATCTTGATGTCATTAGTATTGATTGAATGTAAACCGATAGGTGTTTGAGTTTTGGGATTACTTAGGGATTCTCTAGCTTGTGGTGAATCCGCGTCTTGTGTCAGGTGAGTTCATGATGCCCCCTTTTAACTCTTTTTAAGTTTTGGGCTAGCATGCATACTTAAACGATTTTTCTTGATGAAACGTTTAAACTATTTTATATAGGCTTGCTAGTATATAGTTGGCCTTGGGATGTTATAGTATGTATATATATATATATGTATATATAAATTATTGTATGGCCTATATTTGGCGATGTTGTAGTCGTATCGACTACTGATGTTATGTATGCTTACTTTGTGTTTGCATGCGTTGATGAGATGTTACGTGTTCGGGTTGTACGTTTGCTCGACCCTGATGTTACGTGTTTGGGTTGTACGTTTGCTCGACCCTGATGTTATTACTTGGATGTTATATATATATATTTATATATATATAGGGATGTACTTATAAGGATGTTTATATATATATATATATGAGAATGATTATTTATCAATGATGATGGCTTAACCGATGTATCCTTTTTATTTTAAAACTTTTGGAATGACTATCATGATTATTATTTACTGATGTTATTTATTTAAAACTTGAACTCACTCAGCTCAAGCTGACTTTGTGTGCATGTTAGTGTGAGTTTCAGGTTAGGAAGAGGATACCCTATCGCTTGGACGTGCACGAAGCTACTTGGACGGTGAAGGGCATACGTGGATGGAATATTTTATTTTTGAACATTTTAATTTAAAAAGTTTTATAAACATAATTGAATTGGTTTTGGGCAATATTCCCTGAATTTTTGGGAACTTATTTTATTAGTTATGTTTTCTGCTTAATTATACTCTAAGATGGTTATTTTAATGAAATGAATTGTTTTTAAGTTTAATTATTTTTACGAGTGTTTTGAATAAATACCAACTGTGGGGTTCCCGGGGTTCGAGACCTTACAATGATCGAGCACTTGGGGACAAGCATGGATGCAATAAGAAGATGTCATGTGATCAAAGCAAGGACTTCG
The DNA here is from genome assembly GCF_021521415.1 of Bidens hawaiensis. Lineage (NCBI taxonomy): Eukaryota > Viridiplantae > Streptophyta > Magnoliopsida > Asterales > Asteraceae > Bidens > Bidens hawaiensis. Next base: position 123,339 of record NW_027495334.1, on the reverse strand, counting down.
AGCACAGTTCAGTTCCCGAGCAAGATTTACATTCGAGCATGCTAAAGATTACTAAATAAGTATAACTGAAGATATCAAGAAGAATGAGCTTGCTCGATAGACTAGTTCGAGCAAAGCATGGACCAGTCAAGAAGGATGAACTCTGCTAGAAGGGAATATCTTCACTGAAGATATTCTAAGTAAAGTATGCTCGAGGACACTTATCGAGCATACCTAGCATAGTGAGCTTGCTAAAGCAAGATTGTTATCTTGCTCTAGGACTCAACACTTGTATTATTTTGTATTTCACTATGTAATGATTAGGAACTTCTAGAAGGAATGTCAGGGTCTATAAATAGGGGTCCTAGGATACCTTTTAGGACACGGATTTCCAAACGGAATTATAGGCTGGCACACACTAAATACGAAAAACATTCCAAAGAATATTCTATTTTGTTTTCTCGTACAGCCGCTGCCGCCATCACATGAAACCCTAGACATTCCTTCACTGTTTCATTAATGAATCATTTAATACAGTGAATCTTTGTCTTTGAATGAGCTTTTATTGATTATCTATTACTGTTTTGTGTTTGCTAATTTTCACTCCTTCGTTCCCACTCGTTGGATATCCTGATTCCGCCGGGATATTCAACAGGCCTTTTGGGTGGTGTGTTCTTGTCAACCTTTTAGAAGGTTTCACCCGATTCACGGTCCTGACAGAAATTTTGCACCAGTCCCCGGAGATTTGTTGTTGAGGCCACCTTCGCCTCATCATCTTCACTGCTCGTGTAACACCTCTAATATAGCACCGCCAAAGAGTTGTATGAGCCACCACATCCCGTCGCCCAGCATCAGTATTCACCACTGCCGCCATTGGTTCAGCGGTCAAACCCTACTTCCCCGCCGTGGTCGCTAGGGGCCGGCTCCAAAAATTGAAAAAATAATTTGGGCCGAAGGCGAAAAGGGCCTAAAGTAAAAATATTGTTTTGTTGGGTTTAAACAATTTAATTTTTAAATTAATTTCCTTGGTTATGATTTGAATTGTGTAAAAAACTAATGTACAAAAATATGCTTAAATGTGTCTCAACTGAGACTAGATCCACAACCTTTTGGTTGGAAGTCATACCCCTTTACCGCTAGACCAAGTTAGTTCTTATGTAATTGAGTTTAAACATTAAGTATACATATAGTTTTTCATAAAAATACATATATTTTTTTATTAAAAAAATTCGGGCCTAATGGGTAGTCGGGTCTATGGCCGCGACCACTCTGCCATAGGCCATGGCCGGCCTTGGTGGTCACGTCTGAGCATTGCCAGCCGTCGTACGTTGGTTGCAGCGGCCAGAGGAGCTCGCCGGAAAACAAGGCTGCGATCCCTCTTCCTGGTTTTTCTCTCCGATCATCACTCTCAATCTCTCTCTCTCTCTCTCTAGAAATTAATTGGAGGTTGTTGTACGTTGGTTGCAGCGGCCAGAGGAGCTCGCCGGAAAACAAGGCTGCGATCCCTCTTCCTGGTTTTTCTCTCCGATCATCACTCTCAATCTCTCTCTCTCTCTCTCTAGAAATTAATTGGAGGTTGTTGTTAACTGGAAGGAGAGGAATCCTCACTTGTTTTTATTTATGATTGTCTTGAGTGGCTTGTTGAGAAGGGATTTTGAGTAGGTAGAGAGATATAAAGCAAGGATTCTGATTTGGTTAAAAGAATAGCTTGTTTCAGATGTAGAGTTCCAAGGAAAGAGACATAGTGGCTGGTTGCATGTTCTTGGACATCACACCACCAATCCTATATTTTTTTCTGTAAGAATACTAATTTAAATAATAATCTGAATTTTAGAATTATAATTAATTTATAGTAATTTTTTTTGGTATAATTATTTTATGGTTCTAGAAGATAGTCAGTATATGGCATACTATTGGATACTGAGAAGGTCATTTAGCGCCCCGCTCTCGAGTTAGTGTTTAATATAATTTATCTCGTTATAACTATTACTAACTCATACACTCATATTCTGTGTCGTAATTTGATATTTGTATATTATTCTATTTGTTCTAACATTAGTATCGCGGTGTTAGTCCACGTACCCAACTCGACACGTCATCTCCTGGCGTCTAGCTTAGATTTTGTAATTTACTATTACCGCTTAATAAGTAATTATCCGATAGCAACCATCACTCAATGAAATATATATATGTACTCCTATGCACTTATTTGTTTAGGCGGTGTCAAATGTTGGTGTAGGTATACCGCGCATAAAACTACAATTAATATACTCCATACATTATCAAGTAGCTAGCATATATATCACATTCTTGTATTATAAGAGTCGGCGCCGTTTATACCGCGTTCTTCACATATTATAATTATTATTCCTACTAGCAGGCGATATTCATATTAGACAAATAATATAAACAGTTATTATTTCAGATAAGGTGTCAGGGCTGACACCGGTATAGGTGTCGGTCACTTACATGCCTAACTAGTTAATCGTTAAAGGCTGTTGTACCTAGGTAAGCCTAACAATATACTTCATTAGAATTATTGATAAATAGTCAATATATCAACCTATCTAATATTTATCATTTTATGGTGCTGCTTTATTATTCCTCATAGTTAAATATTATATCGGCATTTCACACGTCGTATGTGTTCGTTGTACTTTGAGAAGTAATTATTATAATCGCTTCAACTTAATAAAATAATCCTTGTTATTATTTTTGATTATAGAATTTTAATCACCTCAAAAGCCAGTGCAAGTTAATGTGTTTAGAAAACAGAAGAAGAAAGATTAAAAAAATAGACCCTAAAATTCAGGGTTGTTACTAAGACTAATATTATTCAAGATATGGCGTTTTCACCCAATCTTTCCGTTTGTGAGAATTAAGCCTTCATGCAAATACTCATATATTGGATACTTTTGAGTGAGTCAGGTACTTCTTGCATATTAGAACTTGTCTTGAGAATTCTATTCAAGATCAAACGAAATGTTGCATAACAAGAAAGGTAATATATTTCCAACAAAAACCACAAACAACCACAGTCAAAACCATACCAAATCAAACCTTATTCCTCTCACCAAAACTTACCCAAAACCTACCAAATTACCCTTTTCAGCGGTAGAATTCAGCATTGGTCTTTTACCGGCAGACCCTAAAGAACTGGAATGAATTCTTTCGATTTCAATTTAATTTGTTGCCTACAATTCAGGAAACCTAGGTTGCCTCCAGAACTTAGGGAGAGAATTTTTCTCTTTAGCAATGAGGTGAGGAAAAAGTGGCGCCAAGAGTAACAAAGGCCACCATTTTGTGGGATTTTCAAAAGCGCAATGAAAAGATGATTAAAAAGATATGAACGATGCTTGGGTTAGGAAATTGGTCTCACGAAGGAAGATGTAGAATAAGTCAAACCGAATCTCAATACGAATATACCGAACTAATGAGGATGGGGGCTATTAGGTTCAAAGCCAAACGATCCAGTAGAGTTAGAAAGTATGTTCAGAGCAAGGTTGGGGAAGAACTGTTCCATATCTTGGATAAACCGGTCTTGATAATCTAACCTTAAAAGAGTCATTAGGTTTGTAAATATAAAAAAAATAAAAAATGCTCACCACACATCGGACGAAGAATGGAGCAAGAGGAAGAAAAAGAAGAAAATATCAAAAAATGATTAATCGTACCCCTCCAAACACCTTTGCCAAAATACCCGACAAAACCTATCACCCACATACCAAATCCATTGGAAATATAATATTTTTTAACGTATGCAGCACTTAACAAAGTGGGTGGAGAATTGATCTCTCAATAAGCATATTCTCTGTAAGTAATGATATCCTGGCTAAGAGTGTACATACAATATTACATGTATGTCCAGATATAAAACCGAGTGTGTATAAATATTGCGTGCACAAGACGTTTTGCATAAGATGAAGCTCATAAAAGCAAATCATAGTTTTAAATATTACTATATATACTAATACGATTTGCTCTTATGGAATACCAAGACTTTCTGAAATTTCTCGGGATGTTTAGCTTCGGTTTGCGTGTTGTTCAAAGAATTCATTCAGAGCTCCTTAAGGACAAGCAAGGTTCAAGTGTGGGGAGATTTGATGTATAAGAATTTATACATCTTTTCGGCACTAAAATATCTCCAAATAAGCGTAATATCGGCAATTATATTAGAATAAACAACCACTAATGCTTATAATTTCTATCTATATGTAAATATAGCCCTAAGGAATAAAATGAGCTGATATACGAAGAAAACGGAGATAAACGGTGAAAACAGACTCAACATACCCCATGGTGAATCAAGGCATGGCCATGCTTAGAGCATACGAAGTAAAAACAAAAATCAGGAAGCCAAAGCATGATCATATTAACACAAACATACCCATGTTATCAAGAAAAAGAGGAAAAGACAAAATAGAAGGTTTTGAAGCTCACTACGGCCGTGCCTTCCCAAAACACGCCCATGTTTACAATACAGGAGAAGAGGACAAAATTTGGACTGTTGTGGACTCACCACGGCCGTGCCCAACTCACCACGGCTAACATGTTTATTATTGGCTAAACTTTCATAATTTCATCTTGGTTTATAATGAATCTTAATTGAAGTATAATAATGATAGTTAAACATGTGATTGGTTTTTAATAAGAAATTGTTATGTTGCAATTATCACTTGATGGGGTATGTTAAAATACTCTTAAAAATAACATAAGTGCCAAGCTTGATGATAGGCCGAGAAATTGATACTCTTGTGAGGCCTTAGCAAACCTTAAAATAGACACCAAGTTCCAAGCTTGTTGACATTATTGTGAAAACATAACCTATTTAAACAACTCTTGGGTTGTTATTACTTGAGTTCTATAATTGTTCAAGAGTTGTGTGAATTAATAATTGGTAACTCAAGGTTAATCCATTACAACTCAGTTAACTTTAATTGGTATTTTATGTAAATACAAAGATTACTTTTACTAAAATATCAAGGGCAATTCACTTAGTAATTTAAGGGATTGTCTCATCTTTAAAGTGAGTTATCTTATAATATTTATCACAAACCAATTGCTTACATAAAATGATGATTTAGTGAAGATCAAGAAGTTATGCATATCTCTTTCTTTAATTATCATGGAATAGCATGACTTAGGAATAAGGTGTTATTCTCACATTTAATCACCATAGCAAGCTCATGTCACATGTTTACTAACCAATTATTAAACTAAGTTAAGAGGAGTTTGAACCAATATGATACAACTTTATCTTTGATTTTCAATCTAAAAATTAAAAACCCAAAAATATTGTCCTATAATTTATATCTTTCTTTAAAAAAAATTACTCGTCAAACCAAAACCAATATTATATTCACTTCCAGTTGAAATAAATACAACGATTTAGAAGTAAAAATGAAACAAGTGTATCCGTGCATTGATATTTGGTTCTTTCCTATACTTTACTACATATATGATAGGTACACTTACCTATTTGTGTATGGTTTAGTTAAGAAAATAATCATTTTTATACATTTAAAACAAGCATTATGTGAAATAAAACCATTGAAAAACTTAACTTTTTCATACACCAAACAACACATATCAATGGTTAAGGCATCATCAACAACTTGGAAAAATGGGTCTAGTAGCATGTGGTGATGGTTAAGATTTAGGGATCTTATAGTCTCTTGTTCAAAACCTGACTTAAAGGGGGTTTCCCACAGTTGTGGGTTTCTTTCATGACACTTTGGCGGTGTTCCTGAGTGACTCAAGTTTTGGAGTATCTAAATTCATATGGACAGTTGACATTCAATCTCATAAAAACTCACTCGGGTATTAGCGATAGTTTCATACATTATTAAAAATAAAATAAAATAAATCATCAATGTTTTTTTAATAAAAATGCCAATTATGAAATTGAAAACTTTTGCCATAATTAAGTATGTTAGAGCATTTCTCAGCCCGTCCTTCATTCATATCTTTATAATTATACTAAAATCATTACATTTATCTTTTTTATTCAATTAAATAATATTTTTTATACTTTTATCTAATGTTACAAAAGTCGGTAGGTGGACCCTAGATGGCTGGCTTGGGAGTTGGGTATACTCGGATGTCCGAATACTCGGAAATGGTAAATATAAGAAAATTAATTTTTGTATATTGCATATATGTCAAATATGATAAGTATAATAATATTTATAACAAAATAAGTTAATATCAATATTAATATGAGAAATAAATTTTTTAATATTAAACTATTCTAAACGTGCTAATTATAATTAACTAAAAAAAGTTACATTCTTTATTTAATATTATAGAAATATGAATTATGTTTTAATTTTTAAGTTAAAATCGGCCCAAGTTAACCGACTAGATATTATTTTGGTTGAGATTGACCACAGTTAATTGATTCTTAGTAACTAGGCGGAGTTAAAGAAATTCTCCTCCGTGGGATATCTTGTAGCGAGTACTCGGGTAGTACTCGGCCTTGGAGACCTACTTTTACAGTAGAGCTTTTATTATTACAGTTTTATCCTTCCTCTATTAACAACAAATTAAACAAATATTAAAAAGTAAATAGGCCAAACAAAGTTTTCCAAAATTTATATAAAATCAATAAATTTTTTCTTTCCTCTACTCAAATCACTCAAAACCATATCCTATAATTTGCAAAATCATTTCACAAAAATTTATGGGATGTGTTGAAATGATCTTAGAGCATTCACATTGGAGACTTCATCTCAATTTCTATTTTTAACTAAAAACACTTATTTTGTTTATTTTTTAAAGACCTACTATATTCATCTGCCTATCTCAATCTTTACTCACAAATACTTATTTTATTGTTTTTTTTTCTTTTACACTCAAAAAAATATAAAGGATTGAGTATAAGCCTCTAAATATAGAGTGCACTTTAGTTTTACCTAAATTTTTCTCTATTATAGAGATTCCATTGTAATGGTATTTTAGTTGTTTTTTCTGTTTTTCTCCACTACGTTATATAGAAAATGTTGTTATAGAGGAGTTTCAAATTTTTCTATATCATATAGAGAGATTCTAATGTAGTTGTGTTTTAGTTGTTTTTTCTATTTTTCTCCTCTATGTTATATATATAGTACTAGCTTTGAACCCATGTATTACACGAGATTTGTCAAATGATAAATATAAATAAGGTTTTATTTTAATTATGATTCTCACAATACTTATGAAGGTATTAAAGTTGTGTAGTTGATCAAACCTAAGGTATAAAAATGATATTTAACTCAATAATAAATAAAATCCACACTATGTTATAACCCAATTGACAAAATGGTTTTGACCCATGACCTATGGATAGCTAGAATTAATGAGATGAGAGATTAGTAATTAAGAAGAATGTAGGCTTGACACATAAGCTTCAATATTTTCTTTTATTAATATTGTAAGATAAGATAAGTATAAGCCTCTAAATATAGAGTGCACTTTAGTTTTGCCTAAATTTTTCTCTATTATAGAGATTCCATTGTAGTGGTATTTTAGTTGTTTTTTCTGTTTTTCTCCACTACGTTATATAGAAAATGTTATTATAGAGGAGTTTCAAATTTTTCTATATTATAGAGAGAGATTCTAATGTACTTGTGTTTTAGCTGTTTTTTCTATTTTTCTCCTCTATGTTATATATATAGTACTAACTTTGAACCGGTGTATTACACGGGATTTGTCAGATAATAAATATAAATAAGGTTTTATTTTAATTATGATTCTCACAATACTTATGAAGGTATTAAAATTATATAGTTGATCAAACCTAAGGTATGAAAATGATATTTAACTCAATAATAAATAAAATCCACACTGTGTTATAACCCAATTGACAAAATGGTTTTAACCCATGACCTATGGATAGCTAGAATGAATGAGATGAGAGATTAGTAATTAAGAGGAATGTAGGCTTGACACATAAGCTTCAATATTTTCTTTTATTAGTATTGTAAGATAGGACGTAAGATGTAAGATTGTAAGATATGTAGTTATAGAGGTTTCAATGTGAATGTACTTATTAGCATCAGCATGGACGGTAGAAAATTATAAATATTTATTTTATAGATGAAGAGCCATTATTTGATTTAACTTAGCATACACATATACTCATAATTGATAGGTAATAAATAATATATAACTATGATTATGATCATGCAAGTATCATGAATTTAAAAAAATATATACTTTTATGAAGCGATGAAAAATAATTTGTAATACATTTTCATGCAAATTAACAGCCGGAGCTTTGTGCCTGTAATTGTGTTGTGAAACTAAGCTAAAATTACATTATGAGAAGAATGTATAAGGAGATAAATATTATTATTTTACTGATTAAGTGTTTTTTATTGATATAGTACAATAAGCAACATTTTATTGGTATTGTTGCGTTGTTCTTGAGCTGTCGTTCGTTTGTCTCCGTAAGGCATTGGATAGTAGGTTGGAAAGTTGTTTAGAATTTTGTTATGGCAAAACAAAGAATGAAAGAAACAAAAAATGCAATATCCAAAATGTATCTAAAAAAATATAAAAAAAATAATAAAAACAATAAAAATAAATAAAATAAGATGTTTTGAAAATAGAAATAGAAACAAAAGCCTTCTGTTTGTCATCCATGATCGGTTATGAAGTTTCTCTTATTTTTGAAATTTGAATGATGATTTTTCATGCAACACAACTAGAAGCCCAATCAGCCCAAAGTCCCAAACCAGTACACAAGCAAATACGAGGATTTACAAGAACAGCAACAACAAACAACTAATACCATTCAATTCAAATTTAGGTCTAGCAGCTAACCACAATAAGACCATGTGTATTGGAGCGTTTTCCCCACCTAAAAAGCCCCCATAGCGCCAGGAATACCACCCCCAGGTGCTATGGGCTGCTTCGGGGTGGGGGACGCTTCCAACAAAGCGCCGGGGGGGGGGGGGGGTGTTTGTTGATTGGTTTGTTGGTTTTGTTTGTTTTTTTTTATATATAAGAATAATAATCATTGGAAGTTAATCTTGAAACGGGTTATAGAGAAAGTTGAAGGGTCTAAGAAGAAGCATTTTAGTAAATTTATTTAGTATGATAAGAATATACAAGTTATTAGATTTCTAGAATGAGTGTCTTGTTTTGCAAGTTGTTAGTTTAGTATAAATACATGGTTAGGGTTTATTGTTTTAAAAGTGTCAAGAATTATAATAAAGAAGAAAGACTTGATCTTGGTTAAGATTAAATTTTGTGTTCGTATGCTTAGACCTGATTTCCAATAATTGGTATCAGAGCTTACAAAAGAGAAGTTGTTTTGAGTGTCAGTGTCGAAAAGGAGAAGCAACCTCTAGGCTGAGGTGGTGTCAAAAAGGGAAGCAACCTCCTGGTTGTAGGTTCCAAAGAAGGAGAAGCAGGCAAGTTTCATTGATTGGTTGCAACTAGGTGAAGATTTGAAAGTAGCAAGGTTAGACGGTGGAATAACTTGAAGAAAAACAAAAGTCTTTGCAAGAAGAAAAGGTGAATTAGCAAGCACAGAGGTGGTGTGGTTTAATTAGATCGTAGAAGAAAGCAAGTAGGTGAAGCATGCAAACAAACTAAACTATTTCTTAGCCGCCACACCGAAGGACAAAAAAAGCAAGCAAGCTGCCAAGCTGGTGTAATTCTGAAGAAAAATAAAAATAAATAAATAAAAGTCAAAAGCAAGCATGGAGGTCTTAATTAATTAAAGCATGCAAGTGTATTTAGTGGGACGAATGAAAGTGGTAGAAATCAAAAGCAAGTAAGAAGGGTGACGACTTGGAAGCAGCGTCCGTGAGCTAGAAGAGGCATGTTTGTTTCTTTAAATCGCTATCACTTAGACAACAAGTTTGGGTTCGTTTTGAATGCATATGTTAAAATAGCAGGTTCATGTCCAACAACTAGTAAGAAAATCTTATCATTAAGTAGGTCAGTCAGATCAGCAAGTAGGCCTGTAGCAAGAAAATCTGATCAGTAAGTAGGTCAGTCAGATCAGCAAGTAGGTTTGTAGCAAGAAAACATGATTAGCAAGTGGGTTAGGAGCAAGAAAACCTGGTTAGCAAAATAGGCCAGAAACTGATTAGCATGTTGGTTAGTAGAACGTTCAGGAAGTTCAGCAAGAAAGCCTGGTTAGCAAGTTGGCCAATGCAAGTACGAAGCAAGTAATATGATCCTCTAATCAGAAGCAAGAGCATGAAACCCAGCTCGGGTTATAGCAAGAGCAAGAAAGAATTCGCAAGAGAAATTGAAACTCGTTTTCGAGTTAAAGCAAGAAAGAAAGAGAACATGCCGATTTTGAGATTAAGGGGGAATATTGGAAGTTAATCTTGAAACGGTTTATCGAGAAAGTTGAAGAGGCTAAATAGAAGTGTTTTAGTAAGTTTATTTTGGTACATTTATTTAGTATGATAAAAATATACTAGTTATTTAGTTTCCTAGAATGAGTTGTCTTGTTTAGCAAGTTGTTAGTTTAGTATAAATACACGCAGTGGCGGATCTAGACATCAATTTCAGGAGTAACGTTCAAAAAAATTTTTTTTACCGTATTTCACATAATGTAAACCAGGGTCGTCTCCGAGAATCATGAAATTTTTTTAGGCTGAAGGCGAGAAATTTGAGTAATTAGATTTAAACATTAAAAATATATTTTTGTGAAATATACATATATATATATATATATATATATATAATGAAAAAAATAAAAATTCAGGCATAATGGGGTGTCAGCCGGGTCGGTCGATCACCTGGCCCTGCCTCATAGCCGCCCTTGATGTAAACATAACTAAAATAGAAACACTATATGTAGGCTCCTGGACGGATCGTACACGGGATGTCGCTATCTGCGCAGGTGCGGAATCCCTGCGTAGGTAGATACGAGTGCAGAATATGTATAAATCAAACACACGAGCAATGAACGAACACGTTATATTGATAACCGAACCCGTGACTTGAGGTCACTATTACAGACTCTAAAACACGTAACTCACTGATACAAGAAATGAACTAGCTCTCAAAACGCTCAACTGATCAACCCTAAACTGTTACGGTGAACAGTTTAAATAGGCACGACAACTTCGCCTCAGGCGAAGTTGTCTATAACTTCGCTTGTTCAACAAGTTCGCCTGAGCGAACTTGTTGACAACTTCGCTTGTTTGACAAGTTCGCCTAAGCGAACTTGTTGACAACTTCGCACATACAAAACCATAAACATAATCATAAACATAATTACATTACAGACTCGATTACAAATGCTAGACTATGAACTACTGACACACATGTACCAACAGACTCCCCCTTGGCAGTAGCTTCATATCTTGATCTTTAAATCTTGAGTCTTGTAATCTTGCATCTCTACGCGTGCGCTCCCTCTCTAACACACACCGACACCACCCGTTGATATTTCCTAGCTTGATCCTTCCAAGCAGGAATGTAGAAGATCTTCTTCTCGTTGAGCACCTTCAGATCAGCCTGCGAAGTTAAGGATAACTTCGCCTAGGCGAAGTTAATCACAAGTTCGCCTGATTCAACAACTTCGCCTATAATTTCAGAATCAACCCTTAAAGTTTGAAAATTTTGCAATTAACATTTGAAAGTTTCATAAAGAGTTAAACAAAAATGATCAAGTCTAAGTAACCAGTTATAAAATAATACAACTACAAAAATAGAAAAAATCAAAAAACTTATAAAAATTTAACAAAATAAGGGATCAAATTTCAGTCTTGGTAGGGACAGCTATGTTTTAGAAAAGATCCTAACAGGAATCATACTAACTACGTGACTGTCACATAGATCCGTGTTTAGCTGTATTATGACATATAGAGACAGGTTGTAAGCAGGTAATATACTTAAGATGGTTTTCATCGTTTCGGTGATACGAGTTATGTTCAATTAATCCTTAAAATTTAAGTGGGCAACAACTCAGAAATATTGATGCCTCCTATCTATCCTCAAAGCGTATTTGGCTTTCCCCAAGTCACCCCGAATTGACTTCGACCCATAGTGTCTGATTATCTTGTATGTATTCTTCTTCTGTTTCTCGTTCTTCATCTTGCTCTAAGATAGAGAAGTCTTGAATTTATGATCACTAATATGTTACAATAACTCAATTTTTTTTTTTTTTTTTTTTTTTTTTAACATATACTTCAAAGTAGAATTTTACTGCAAGTCCCGAATCTGGAACACTGCAGTGTCTTGAAACGCTTTCTTCACGGGAATCAGAACACACATGGGCTCGTGTATGACTGGGTAATCGCTTTTCTGCCTATCATTCGAAAAGATATATATGAAGACACGCAAAACTCTTAAGGAGTTTCCACGTAAAATCAAGTAAAATTAGTTTGTATCACATCTACTTTTACGCACCATAAAAAGTTACCATGACATACAATGATTGTCCTAAAGCCTTTTAAGCCTAATAACTTCACCAGTTAAGCACACACAATCAGTATATATATCATTTTCCAAGGTTAGATCAATTTTCTGTTAAACATAGCACATTTACTTCATACGAAGTAATAGACTTGAAAAGTAATTTCATTTCCCTTTAACAAAACTTTTGACTTCAGTCACCCCGATCAAGTCAAAGTCTTCAGGTAAACGGCAATCCTGAAGATCCAATGGATCAACTGGACCGACCACATACAAGTATGTGTCCTTCTAACTATGTATGACCGACTAATTTTCAGCGACAGAAAGAAAACACATCATAACTGCCCCGGTCACTTTCAGTCATCTGGTTAATGGCGACCCTCATTTTCTAAGTAGAAACGAGGACCAAAACATATCCGTGGATATGTCCATCAAACGGAGGTAACCGACTAATTTTAAGCAATAGTGACGTTTTTTTTTTTTTTTTTTTTTAAATAAACACAAAAAATATGGTTACTCGGGATTGATCATCCCGTTCAGCTCAATTAGGTTTTGAAATCTGGATTTATCAAACGCTTTTGTAAATAAATCAGCGAAATTTTCGAGCGTATCAACTTTTTCGATCTTAATCAGTTTCTTCTCAGCACAATCCCGTATGAAATGATGACGAATGTCAATATGTTTGGTTTTACTATGTTTCACGGGATTGTTAATTACTGAGATGGCTGCAGTGTTATCAATTAAAATAGGAGTGAGTAAGAAATTCAGACCATAGTCGCGCAATTGTTGCTGAATCCACAAAACCTGTGAACAGCAGTTGGATGCTGCCATATATTCAGCTTCACATGTTGAGATTGCAACTGACGTCTGTTTCTTGCACTGCCAGGAAACTAATCTTCCACCGAGAAACTGACATCCTTCTGTTGTCGACTTCCGACTCTGATTGCACCCTCCATAATCAGAATCAGTATACGCAACCAGTTCCACGTCTCCTCCCTTCGGGTACCACAACCCCAGCTTCGGCTTGCCCTTGAGATACCGTAGTATCCTCTTTGCACCTTTCAAATGAGATTCTTTCGGATTTGCCTGAAAACGTGCACAAAGACAAACAACAAACATTATATCAGGCCTAGAAGCAGTTAAATACATTAATGAACCTATTATCGCCCGATACAGAGTTGGGTCCACATCTGCGTCACCATCTGATTCAGCGCCCAATTTGTGATTGACGCAGATTGGAGTGTCATATGGAGAACTGTCCTCCATCTTGAATCTCTTGAGCACATCATGAACGTACTTCGTCTGATGAATGAACATCCCGTCCTTCTTCTGATCAACCTGCAATCCTAGAAAGAAAGTTAGTTCACCCATAGCACTCATCTCGAACCTCTTCTTCATGACAGCCTCAAAATCCTGACACATGGATACTCTTGATGCAGCAAATATGATGTCATCCACGTAGACTTGAACTAGTAGGAAGTCGCTTCCTTCTCTCTTCACGAACAGTGTGCTGTCAATTAAACCCCTTTCAAAACCATTCTCGAGCAAGTAGTCCGATAACGTTGAATACCAGGCCCGAGGTGCCTGATGTAATCCATACAGCGCCTTGCTCAACTTGTATACGTGATCTGGGAAATCTGGGTCAGGAAAACCCGGAGGTTGCTCAACATACACAACCTCATCAACTTTCCCATTTAAAAACGCACTCTTCACATCTAGCTGAAACACCTTCATTCTCTTACATGCAGCAAATGCCAAAAACAATCTTATCGCTTCCAAACGGGCGACAGGAGCAAACACCTCATTGTAATCAATACCCTCTTGCTGATTAAACCCTTTAACAACCAGCCTTGCCTTGTTTCTAATGATAATCCCCTTTTCATCCCTCTTGCACTTAAACACCCATTTTGTGCCTATAGCATGCACATTCCTTGGTTTTTCAACCAAAGTCCAGACTTCCATCTTCTCGAATTGAGCCAACTCTTCTTGCATGGCCTCGACCCACGAGCTGTCCTTAAGAGCCATTTGATAATTTTTCGGTTCAATCTGGCTAATAAAGCAGGAGTACAAACATTCGTTCATTATACCCGTTTCTTTTATGCTTGTATAAACACAGGTGTGCTCATTCAAGCTACTTCTGGTTTGTACACTGGAGGACACATCACCTATAATATTCTCCAATGGGTGATCTTTGTGAATTCTCGTGGTCGGAACAGCACCGACATGCAAATTATCTTCCAAATTTGAAGAGATCTCATCAATGGTTGTTTCTGGCTGAGAGTGAAATGGATTGATAAACTCATCTTCAGGTAAGGCAGCAGGGGTATCAAAAGTGTTTGATGTGGAAGGTTGACTTTTCTCAATAAGCTGTCGTTGCAATAGATTCTCTTCCTCATCAAGTATCATCTTCGTCACAGCTCATTCGTCTTCTTCAGAAATTTCCAAATCAGGTACGTTAAACGACTTAAAAAGCTTAACATAGTCGAAAAGCTCAGCAGGTCCATTGCTTGGTTTTGGCGATTGGTAACTAGTAATGTCGGTGTTACAAACCACCTCCACCTTGCAAGTCGACGTATTGAAGACCCGTCTGTTGGGAGTCCCAACTACATAACCGACTAAGATTCCTTCATCGGCTACTTCACCAAATTTCGAATTAGTCTTCAAAATCGAACAAGGAGACCCAAATGGTTCAAGACCACACAAGTTGGGCTTCCTTCCATGCATAAGCTCGTAACAAGTTTTTCCAAGTCTCTTAACGGTTAACACCCTATTCAGAACATAGCAGGCTGTAGCAACTGCTTCAGCCCAGAACATCACAGGAAGCTTCGAGTCTGCCAGCATAGTTCTGGCTCCTTCAATTAACGTTCGGTTCTTCCTTTCAGCCACTCCATTCTGTTGCGGAGTATACGGAGCGCTGTATTGATGTTCAATTCCTTTCTGAAGACAGAAGATTTCCATTTCAAAGTTCTTGAACTCTGTCCCATTGTCACTTCTGATGTATTTAACTGATTTACTCATGACGTTCTCAACTTTTGTAATTAGATTCTTCACCATTTGAGCCGTCTCATCTTTCGTTTTCAGAAAATATACCCACGAATATCGCGAGTAGTCATCAGTGATCACCAAGCAGTAAGAGGTACCTCCTAGACTTTGTACATTCACGGGACCGAAGAGATCCATATGAAGTAGTTCTAGAGTACCGGCAATAGAGTTAATCTTCTTGGTGAGATGGGATTTCTTGTGTTGCTTTCCCTTCTTGCATGCTATACATTTGTCTTCAAAGTTAAAACTTTTTAAGGGAACGCCCATCACAAGCCCATTCTTGACAATGAAGTTTATCTTCCGAAGATGAATATGTCCCATTCTCCTGTGCCACAATTCTGATTCTGATTCGCTTGCTTTTGTCATTAAACAAGATTCTCCGGTGGCCATTTCAGTAGACCTCATGTCCATCACATATGTATTCGTTTCACGTGGAGCTTTCATAACTATCCATTCGTCTGGTATCTGAAAACCAGGCTTTAATACGATCGCTTCGTTCTTCGTGAAATGGACAGTGTAATCTTTATCACAAATCTGCGACACACTCAGCAGATTGTGCTTTAATTCCTCCACAAAGTTCACATTCTCAAGTGTCATCCTTCCATTTGACACTGTTCCTCTACCAGTAATCCTTCCTCCGCTCTTACCAGCAAAACTAACTCTTGCACCCTGAACAGGTTTTAAGTCTTGCAACAAGTGTTTGTTGCCCGTCATGTGCCGGGAACAGCCGCTATCTACAATCCAAAGACTGTTGGCAGCCCTGTTCAACTGTTCCTGCACAATAAAACAAAGAGTTAGAATCTTGGGACCCAAGACCAATTGGTCTTGGATCGATACGTCCCGTACCCTGGCTTTCTCAAGTTAGCATCAGGATAATTTCTGTAAGTCCTGTTAGGAAATCTCCTTGCAGATTGAGTGTAATGCCTCCCAAACCTATATGAATTGAAAGTGTTATATCTTGTGGTTTGGTTGAAAAACTGAGGTTTGTTTTTATAAAAACTTGAATTAGTTACATTTTGGCACTTTGAAAAGTTTTCATTTTTAGCAGTAACAAAATGACGCTTATCCTCAGTTTTATTTGGCCTCACACCTCTGAATCTCGGCTTCAGAGGGCAATCTGCAACTAGATGTCCTAATTTGTTACATCTAAAGCAACACCGACTCTCCTTTTTCTTGTCAAATGTTGGTTTGGATGTAGAGGCAGTGTTACCAGCCGTTCGTCTCACATAAGGTGGGACGTACGGATTGAGTGGAGAACTCTTTTTAGAAATTTTATTTTTATCTCCACCGGTGGGTAACCCTACCTTCTCTTTTGTCTGACCAGATTCAGACAACTTATCCGATTCCGATGAGACTGGACTCGAGACAGAAACTTTCACATTTGAAACAGGCGAACTCGTTTCGCCACAGCTAACACTTGGTTCTATAGTTGTAACCTTGATGGGAGTTGTCTGAGTAACCTCGAAATCAACAGATTTCTGAACACTCGGATTATAAGTATAGTTGTGGTTAAAGGGTGGTGGAACCTCGTGATAACCGATTCCTCCCCTCTTTGCAGAGGTACCTTGATCACTCACGAGGTGATCAAGGATGGCCGAGGAATTCCTGAACTGCTCAAGTTTGCGGTTCAGTTCCACCACCTTCACCTGGTGGTCAGCAATCTGTTTATCCCGATCAGCAATCAATTTAGTTTTTTCTTCTAAAACTTCATAACTAAGATCAATTATTTCAATTTTCTCAGCAAGTTTAGTTTTTAAGCTTTGAATGTCTTTTTCACATGCTTTTATTTTAATTTTATAACTGTTTTCTCTTGCTTTCGTAAAATGGTGATCTTCTTTAATAGTTTTAAAATCAGCATCTAAACGGACGTACTGATCAGTTATTGTTGTTAGTTGCTCAGACAAATTCTCACAATTAGTACAAATATTCTTATTACTTACCTCGGAGCGATTGTCCTTGTCATCTGCCATGAAAGCTGTTTCTTCTTCAGTAGCTTTCTCATTTCCATCAACCTTCTCACATTCTTCAACTTCAGCCTCAGCCATGTTCGCCTGCTCACCAGATTCATTTGAATGCAGGTTCCAGTTGTACTCACCTGCTTCTCTGGTCAACATGGCATTAATCTCTCTGTTAACTCCAAAGTGTTGTGTAGGCCGACCTTGTCCTCGTTCAACCCTCTCATTTCTACATTCTTTGGCAAAGTGCCCGTATTGTTGACAATTATAGCACCTTACCTTAGATTTGTCGAATCCAGGCCTACCACCAACAAACTTTCTCCCAGTTTTCTTCATAAACCGTTTAACTCGCCTCACAATCATTGCCATTTGCCATTGCAAATCCATCTCCTCCAGATCATCAGCATCGATCTGGTCGTAATCCTCATCCAGAACAGCAGGGTCCACAATCTTCCCCTGGATGTAGTTTTCGTAGGAAGCAATAAATGATGCATAGACTGCAAACTGCTCTTCAGCAGATTTTACACTCATAGGCATCTTGGAATAATTATTGCTTGAGGCATTTGCAGAGAAACCACTTGTGGATGCTTGAGGCTTTGAAGTACTTGATCCTCCAGCAACGAAACAGACATCACCGTTCAAGTTCATAGAAACGTTTCCTTCATGAGAAGAGTCAGAACCTGACTCCCCTTTTGAGTAAAAAGCAGCAGATTCAGGCCTCGAACTTGAGCCTGAGTTAACCTTTGCACCATACATACCAGGGTCTTGTATCTGATCTGTTGGTGTTTCTTTTCGAACCATATTAAGCTCATAAGTTCTGAGCTTGTTTACTGCCGTTTCCAGATCATAATTAGGAAAGTCTCTGTCTTCCCTCATAAGAACGGTGTACATTTCCCACTTCGGTGGGAGAGCATCGAGAAGCTTTTCAACGATCTCTTCTTCTCGGTAAGCAATCGAATAATTGTTAAGCTCTGTCATTAGATGATAGTATCTGGTGATAATATCATCCAGTGATTCGTTCTTCAAATATTTGAAGACGGAGAACTGGGTCTTCAAAAGTTTAATCTTTGATGCACGGATACCAACGTTCCCCTCGAATCTATTTTCAAGAGCATCCCAAAGCTCTCTCGCAGAAGTGTACTTTCTGAAAGTGTGGAGAACCTCTTGAGGAAGTGCCATAGTTATAGCTGCATGGGCCTTGCTCTCGGCCTCATACATTTTCTTTTCTTCGTCCTCCATTTTGCTGTACTTCTTAACCACATCACGACCTTCGTATTGCATAGTTGGGGGGATATATCCATCCTGGATGCACACCCACATTTTTGCATCCTGATATTTAATGTATTGGATGAATCTGTCCTTCCATGCCACGAAGTCAGTTCCTTTCATCAACCTCGGGGCCTTAGTGGCTGACCCCGCTTCTACTTCCATCTTGACTAAATCGGAGATGTTAATTGACGACATCTTTGCGAAAACCCGAAAACCCGAAAATTAAAAAAAAATCTACCAAACAGTACAGTAGGCGAAGTTAAGAATAACTTCGCTTGAAAGTTAACTTCGCTGGAAAGTGTAACTTCGCTGGGCCTTAAATTCGCTTGACTGGGCGAAGTTAAGAATAACTTCGCTTAGGATGAGCGAACTTAGGAGGTAAGCGAACTTGGGAGGTAAGCGAAGTTGAGGATAACTTCGCTTAGGCGAACTTAGGAGGTAGGCGAAGTTGTGGTTAACTTCGCTTAACCTTATATCTTCGCCGAAACCCTACTTCCAGTGACGGAAACTTCGCCTGAAGAACGGTAACTTCGCCCGATGAACAAGGAAACTGTTCAGATCTGATTTCGTCAATCTAGCAGTTTCCGATCGATGTAATGGCTTGAAAATGACTGTCAAACACGAGTATAACACAATCCCAATAAAAACACGTCCCGCGAATAGGTCAAACGAGACGTTTTCTACACCCGCGTGAAATCCCGAACCTCACAATCGAGCCGATGGCTCTGATACCAATTGTAGGCTCCTGGACGGATCGTACACGGGATGTCGCTATCTGCGCAGGTGCAGAATCCCTGCGTAGGTAGATACGAGTGCAGAATATGTATAAATCAAACACACGAGCAATGAACGAACACGTTATATTGATAACCGAACCCGTGACTCGAGGTCACTATTACAGACTCTAAAACACGTAACTCACTGATACACGAAATGAACTAGCTCTCAAAACGCTCAACTGATCAACCCTAAACTGTTACGGTGAACAGTTTAAATAGGCACGACAACTTCGCCTCAGGCGAAGTTGTCTATAACTTCGCTTGTTCAACAAGTTCGCCTGAGCGAACTTGTTGACAACTTCGCTTGTTTGACAAGTTCGCCTAAGCGAACTTGTTGACAACTTCGCACATACAAAACCATAAACATAATCATAAACATAATTACATTACAGACTCGATTACAAATGCTAGACTATGAACTACTGACACACATGTACCAACAATAAATAAATTTAAACACATAGGATGCAAATTTCTCCTATTCGGTTTTTGAAAGCTTGAAATCGCGACATTACATCCTTTTCTTTTACTTTATCAAACGTTTCTCTTTCGACTACACAAATTAAAGCGTTGACTCATTCGGTTTCCCAAATCCTTCTTGCAATAAGCTTCATTTTAGAAAAACATCTTTCAACGGTTGTGGTTGCAACCGCCAACCGGTAAAACCAACGCTAACTTCGATATTTGATAAACCAAAGGAAAAGTTGTGTGCTTTCCCGTTTTCACCATTACACGAGCAAGGTCACACATTACACTCATTTTTGCAAATTTATCATCTTCCTTTTAAAGTGTGATAAAAGGTCGTAAGATCATCACCCGAAATACACCATCCTTTTTCATTACGAAAATCATTCGGACGCATCTCATAAAAGACACTATCTTAAATATATATCAAACTTAGAAAATGAATTGCAAAAATTTAAACCGGACATATTTTCTAACAAACTAGTTGAGACCCCACTGAATCTATTTTCATGTACTTGAATTTGCATATCCAAAACCATATTAAAAACTTCAACCTCAAAATGGTATCGAGTGGTGGTGTTTGGTGCAACGTTGTTTGATGTTCGGCTAGTTTCCAATTTCCAAACAACGAGTATTATTTTTGAAAATGGTTAATGGGTTTTAATTGGTTTGGGTGTTTCTTTGGTTGAACTTTTAAATTGCTTGAGGCGTTGAGCTTTAAACAAATATGGGTAACGTCAAAATTTTTCAAGGGTAGCGAAATACGAAAACCTACTCAAAAAAATAATTTTTACACTATCGACGAAAAGTTGAGGTGTAGCGGAGGCTGCCCCTGGTGAAGAGCTAGATTCGCCCCTGAATACATGGTTCGGACTTATTGTTTTAAAAGTGTCAAGAATTACAATAAGAAGTAAGAGTCGATCATGGTTGAGATCAAATTTGTGTTTGTGTTCTTGGGCCTGATTTCCAACGATAATAAAATAATAATAATAAGGTAATGATTTGAATGGGCTTCATCCACTACACCCATTTAGCCAAAAAAAAGCCCATATGATGACGCCAGGTGGCACAAAACATCCCCATAAAGGCTCCATCCACTACACGTGGTCTAAGGACTATTCTTTTATCAAGTCTGCCACCCAATATGCATAGAGCCAACGGTTCTTAAAAACGCATTCATTCCTTCATTTCCACATATTCCACAAGGTGACTAAGAACACCGCACCAAAAGCCTTTTTAGAGTCTTCGCTATTTCCTTGTTAGGCACCAAAAATTAGCATTTCTCTAACCCAGTTTATCCCCACCAGTGTTTGGAGTTTTAGCACACACTTACGACCATTTGCTTCTAAACATGAGATCAAGAGGTGTTCCGACAGTCTTGCGTATAACCACAATTAAAGCATTCAATATTAGCAAGACAGACGCCAGGAAATACCTAACGCCACTTTGCATGCAATTCTATTAGTGTTAATGTCACACCCCAACCTAAGGCGGAAATGCCGGGGCGTGATCCGATTGCTCACAGCTCGATGATACTATCATAAATATAAGTGACAATATCTAATTAATTATTTTATTCAAATATACACACAATAATCAAATACAACCAAACAATTCAAATAGATAAATATAACAAGTCTAAATCCATGTACGTCTTCATTATAATCCTAAGGTCTTTCTAAGAGTCCATTCTTCAATCTTTAGGCAACCTGCATATGCGTAGAAAATGGAGTTTTTGTCAACAAATATGTTAAGTGAGATGATTACCAATTTGACACAACATTAAATAATAGCATATATATATATATATATATTTGATAAATGATAAATGCTTAAACCAACCATGTGATAATAATCAATCGAATCTTAATAATCATGCATATAACCAAATCGTGTGTGCCAATGAAATCGTTGCCAAACGAATCGGACATTGATTACAATGACTAAAGTTGTCGTTTTACCTTTGCCAGGCGAATCGGGCTCCGGTTACTAAAACGGTCGTATGATCATACTAATGAGAACCCTCTACAAGGGGATATGTTGGACCTCTCCGAAACGTTATCAAGTAAACAATTAAACATGTAGCAATTTGCAAATAGCATTCAACTGATATTCACACCATAATTACGTTTGCGATTTTGAGTATATATATAGAGAGAAAATATGAGTAAGTACCCATATGTCCCCAAAATGTTAGAAAACAGTGTATAAAAAGGGGAATGATCAAACTCACCTTAGATGGAAGGCAAGTGATTAATAAATTCGATAAACGAACTAATGATTTAAGCGAGTCGTCCAATACGCGTCCAACGAGATTAATGATCAGAATTTGAAACTTTGTGATATGAAACTATAAATAAAAACGAACTTAATGCCGCTGGAATCAATCCAAACGGATGAGTAGAACTCTAGTTATGTTGATTTTAATGTTTAAACAAGTCGAGTCTTACCAGAATCCGAACTTCGAGTCGGGAGTCTGGTTTTGGTCAGAACCCTTAAAGTTTAATTACAAGAAGAAAAGTCTTCTGGACCGAACATTGAATCCGACCAAAAGTATGAGAAAACGAGAAGTCAAAGTTGTTGACTGTTTAACCCTTTATCGGGTTTTGAAGCAATTGACCAGTCAACACCCTTCAATCACCGAAATTGATTGAAGGTTATTGACTAGGGAATATGTATGAACGATTTCACATTTTACAACTTACCCGGAAGTGAAAGAACAAGGAGAACGATGAGTCAAAGGTCCTAAAGCAAGCAAAGTCAACCGTCAAGACTTGTGTCTTTAACGAATATGAGAAAACGAGAAGTCAAAGTTGTTGACTGTTTAACCCTTTATCGGGTTTTGAAGCAATTGACCAGTCAACACCCTTTAATCACCGAAATTGATTGAAGGTTATTGACTAGGGAATATGTATGAACGATTTCACATTTTACAACTTACCCGGAAGTGAAAGAACAAGGAGAACGATGAGTCAAAGGTCCTAAAGCAAGCAAAGTCAACCGTCAAGACTTGTGTCTTTAACGAATATGAAAAAACCGAAGGGTTTGAGAATGAGCAGAGGTAGGTGACAGCTGGAGGAGGTGTAATAGGGTTAGGTTAAAGTTTACAGCAGAGAATTATGACTTGTTTACATAGGAATAGCTAAACCGAACTAATTATAGGCTTTTTGGCCCGTTTAAGCAAGTAAATACGTTTTAAGGAAAGAATCAACGATTTATTCACAAAGATCTGATCTTGGACAAAGGAAAACGATTTAGGAATGGTATTTTAGTTGTATGATGTTTACTTGGACCTTAATTCACTCTAACATGCCTAAAATAAACGATTTTATTCCTTAAACGAACTAGAAAAAGAACTAAGGCTTAAACGATCTGTGCAGGTACACCAAGGCGGCACGCGACGGGGGGTGGGGGTCTGCCCGTGCGGCGCTCCGGCATCCTATGGTGGAGATTCACTAAATGGCAGATTTGGTCCCTGAAGTTTGATATTTGGTTACTTATTGAACTTTTTATGTAATAAAGAAGAAATGGACATTATATAAACTATGAGGGGTTTAAAGTGAACTCTGGAAACTTAATTACATATAGCTACTTGGTTTTGATTAATATTAATGATCCGAAAATATTTCCGTGCCGGGTTATACGCAAACGAATACGGTGTCGAAAAATCCAAGATGTTACAGTCTCCCCTACTTTAGAAAATTTCGTCCCGAAATTAAGGAAAACCAAAACATCATTGTTTGAAAATAAATTAAGCTTTTTAAGGAAAATATCATAACATAGAATTTTCAATAACCGAAGCAACGCTTCAAATAACAATCCGATAAAGGCACTTATATATAGGATGTACCAGCAGCGTATCCACCATGTCCTTATCATCTCATCATTCGTACCGTTACTCAAATTACTTTCGGTTCTAAATCATGACACACAATTGTACATATTATGATTTCCATGCGAGGACTTGAATAATTATGTTCGCGACCATAATTACTCTTATCGTCGGATGATCCGCATAATTCGTTTCATCATGTGGGTTATAAAACATTTAAAATCATCATTGTGTAAAAAACAAACGTTTTGAAACAAAATTTTTAAGAGAAAACAAATGTTTTAATAATTCTAAATATAGTTTCAAATTAATAAATTTTTTCTAGTTAAAAAAAATATAAGATTTCGAAAACCTCTTTTGCTTTTAAAAGTAAAATTTTTGAAAATTGAAGAAAATAGATCTGGTGAAACAGATGTTATTGTGATAATTAAGATTAAGAGAATGAGATGGAGATACAAGATCCTAATAGATTAACTTTAATAAAGGAATTTTATTCAGGGGATGAATTACGCAAATATTTAATTTATAACAATTTGTTAAGATAGTTAATAGCATGCGGAGTCCTTAAAGATCGTATTCTTTAGGAATGAAGTTCTTAAGATCGAGAATATAAGTTTAAACGAAGATATTGGTGAGTCGAGTTTAGTTAATTTAAGTGTTTATGAGCTAAAAGAGAAGTTAATTATAAAATTATAGCTTTTCAAGTTGGTGATTTTGAGATTAGATTAATTCTCTTAAGATGTTCTAAAATATTATAATAGTTAACAATTTTAAATATAAATGATAATGCAAAAATATATGTATTTTAAATTATTAATAGATCAAATTGGGAAACGGATATTCCCGAACCACCGAGAAGTTCTATTCCAATTAAATCTTTAAAATTAGATAAAATATAAAGTATGTAATTAAATTAGATTAAATTGAGAATTCGTGGATTTTTCCTTTTACATAAAACCGTTTTAAATATTAGGGAGGAATATGTAAATTGGATTATTGATAATGAAAATTTAAGTAAATAACAAATTTCTAAATTAATTGCGATAGCAAAAATTAAGATGTGAAACATTTAATAAAAATGAGACAAATTTCTAAATTAGGATCGCATGAACCACCATCACTATTCTAACAACTACGAATTTGTCATTTAAAACGTTCAAAATTTTTCAAAGGTCAAAGTAGGGAGTCGAAATATTTACGATGAAAGTTCAATTAAAAAGTCAATTTAATAATAAAAGTTAAATTAATTAATGGAATTTTTTTTAAATGGAAATTAATTTTAGAGAATACATAATTTAGTTTAATAATAAAATTTACAATAATTGAATTTTAATAATAAAGATTTATAAATTGGAAAATAAGTTGTGAAAACCATCATAATATTGAGGAAAACAAGAGATGATAATATATTTGTAGTTTAAAGTTGAGGATAAGGATTTAAATGTACTTAGAAATTTATAGTTCGAGAATATGGATACAATTAAGAAAATATAATTTAAATAAGATTTTAACGGATATGAGTTAGTATAAGACTTCTTGTTCTGTGTATTTTAGTTTTGTCAAGATTAGCGGTCGTTTGATTAACAGCATACAGCAGCAAACTCCATGGCGATTCTAGTAGTCGAATGGAAATCACGAGAAGCAGGCGAACGACGTTGATTACGATGTTTTCCTAGGAAAGACATTCTACGAGGATCAAGGATGAGATTTTAATGAAATGATGGGTAATTTATAGGAATGAGTTGATAGAAATAATGGGGATGCCTATGTATATGTATTAGTACTAGTGAAGACTCGAGGACGAGTCAAGAATTAAAATAATATATATGAGTTGGAAGCATTTAAGTAAATAATGTTTTATAAAATTTTCCAAAAAATAAAATAAACAAGCATATCAAACGAGTTGACCTCCCATGAGCTTTCCATGGCAATTTGAATGGCCCAACTAGATAAACAACATAAAGTTTGTGAATTGGCCTTCCATGAGCATTCCATGGCAATTTGATGGCCCAATTCAAATAACGAGTAATAAACAATTGAGTTGTTCAGCCCATGAGCGTGTACATGGCATTTAACTGACCCAACTAATTAACTAATTATCGAATTAATGAAGTTGTTTGGACCATGAGCGTTACATGGCATTTAATTGACTCAACTAAATATCGAATCAACGAATCAAATATAAGTAGTTGGTGTATCTCGGGAACCACCCCAGACGATACGTTCCAACCCAAAAATCAAATCGAAAATGATTTAAGAAATGAATAGTTGGAGTGCCTATGGATTTTTCACCCAACTAAGCACTTAAAATAATTTAAAAACATAATTTGGAAGTATAACTGTTTAGCCGGTTATGTTTACCACGTAACCGTTTAGCCGATTACGGGTACCACTTGAAGTTATGCTTGTACAAGATTTGTCATACCCCCACGCTTCAAGGTGAAAGAGCAAAACAAAACACATGAATTCTTAAGGAATTTCCCACAATAAAAGGTAATCTACTAAAATTAAGAAGATTTAAAAATATTTTGAAAGTTGAGGCATAACCTCGAAATTTGTGTGTGTGTGCAACAAATAAACAAGATAAATGCAATTTAAATAATTAATCTAAGCAAGTTGTAAACAATTTATTAAATAACACATAAGGCAGTTCAGATAAGCACGTATAGGGTTCCTAACATATGTCTGGGACAATTTCTAACGACCTATCTTATAACCTTCGGCTCTAATACCAATCTCTCACACCCCAACCTAAGGTGGAAATGCCGGGGCGTGATCCGATTGCTCACAGCTCAAAGATACTATCATAAATATAAGTGACAATATATAATTAATTATTTTATTCAAATATTCACACAACAATAAAATACAACCAAACAATTCAAATAGATAAATATAACAAGTCTAAATCCATGTATGTCTTCATTATAATCCTAAGGTCTTTCTAAGTGTCCATTCTTCAATCTTCTGGCAACCTGCATATGCGTAGAAAATGGAGTTTTTATCAACAAATATGTTGAGTGAGATGATCACCAATTTGACACAACATTAAATAATAGCATATATATATATATATATATAGTTGATAAATGATAAATGCGCAAACCAACCATGTGATAATAATCAATCGAATCATAACAATCATGCATATAACCAAATCGTTGCCAAGCGAATCGGACATTGATTACAATGACTAAGGTTGTCGTTTTACCTTTGCCAAGCGAATCAGGCGCCGGTTACTAAGACGGTCGTATGATCATACTAATGAGAACCCTATACAAGGGGACATGTTGGACCTCTCCGAAACGTTATCAAGTAAACAATTAAACATGTAGCAATTTGCAAATAGCATTCAACTGATATTCACACCATAATAATGTTTGCGATTTTGAGTGTATATATAGAATAGAAAATATGAGTAAGTACGCATATGTCCCCAAAACGTTAGAAAACAGTATATAAAAAGGGGAATGATCAAACTCACCTTAGATGGAAGGTAAGTGATTAATAAATTCGACAAACGAACTAATGATTTAAGCTAGTCGTCCAATACGCGTCCAACAAGATTAATGATCAGAATTTGAAACTTTGTGATATGAAACTATAAATAAAAATGAACTTAATGCCACTGGAATCAATCCAAACGGATGAGTAGAACTCTAGTTATGTTGATTTTAATGTTTAAACGAGTCGAGTCTGACCAGAATCCGAACTTCGAGTCGGTATTCAGGTTTTGGTCAGAACCCTTAAAGTTTAATTACGAGAAGAAAAGTTTTCTGGACAGAACATTGAATCCGACCAGAAGTAGGAGAAAACGAGAAGTCAAAGTTGTTGACTGTTTTACCCTTTATCGGGTTTTGAAGCAATTGACCAGTCAACACCCTTCAATCACCAAAATTGATTAAAGGTTATTGACTAGGGAATATGTATGAACGATTTCACATTTTACAACTTACCCGGAAAGTGAAAGAACAAGGAGAAACGATGAGTCAAAGGTCCTAAAGCAAGCAAAGTCAACCGTCAAGGCTTGTGTCTTTAACGAATATGCAAAAACCAAAGGGTTTGAGAATGAGAAGAGGTAGGTGACGGCTGGAGGAGGTGTATTAGGGTTAGGTTAAAGTTTACAGCAGAGAATTATGACTTGTTTATATAGGAATAGCTAAACCGAACTAATTATAGGCTTTTTGGCCCGTTTAAGCAAGTAAATACGTTTTAAGGAAAGAATCAACGATTTATTCACAAAGATATGATCTTGGACAAAGGAAAACGAATTAGGAATGGTATTTTAGTTGTATGATGTTTACTTGGACCTTAATTCACTCTAACATGCCTAAAATAAACGATTTTATACCTTAAACGAACTAGAAAACAAACTAAGGCTTAAACGATCTGTGCAGGTACACCAAGGCGGCACGCGACGGGGGGTGGGGTGTCTGCCCGTGCGGCGCTCCGGCATCCTATGGTGGAGATTCGCTAAATGGCAGATTTGGTCCCTGAAGTTTGATATTTGGTTACTTATTGAACTTTTTATGTAATAAAGAAGAAATGGACATTATATAAACTATGAAGGGTTTAAAGTGAACTTTCGAAACTTAATTACATATAGCTACTTGGTTTTGATTAGTATTAATGATCCCAAAATATTTCCGTGTCGGGTTATACGCAAAAGAATACGGTGTTGAAAAATCCAAGATGTTACAGTTACTCACACCAAAAATGGTTTAATTTTGTAAAACTCAGAGAATTTTAAGGAGAAAGTAAAAACCTTTTTATTCGATGTAGTTTACTATGGTGGACCCCAAAAGTTAGCCGATCATCCTGTATTTGGGTTTACTTTTCTTTTTTTAAGTAGATAGCATAACGTGTAAACCTATTCTTTCGGGACTATGTCTTGTTGGATTCAGTATGCCAAAGACACATATTATTATTGATGTGGCTAGTACGTCATGATCCAAGTCGGGTCATACCCAATAACAAGTTAGACAAACACCAATTATATTTGTTTATATATGATATGATCATAAGTAAATAAATATTGACACTTTTTATTTGGAAAGGGTTTCTAAATACAATGTACTTGTGTAATAAATAAATCATATGGATGATTTATATTTTATGAGAGAACATTACATAGTGTTACTTAAGTTGGTTAAATAATAATATGTAAACATAATTAACTTTGCATGTTTCTTAAGCTGTATAACTTTTAATTATAAAGGTTAACATAACATTTTATAACAAAGTTTTATGTTATAAAAAAAGGATTTGAAATTTTGAACAAGGAAGGGAGAGGTGCCCCCCCTCTTTCTCTCTTTAATATTTTATTATTATTCTCCACTTAGTGGAGGCATGCAAGGGATTCCATTGGTTCCATGGGAGGTGTCAATTATGAAAGACTTACTTTGTTTCTTTCTTTCATCAATCTCTCATAACTTACACAATACAACACAAGACTAGAGAAAAAAAATCCTCTACTCTCTCTTCTTCTTTTCCTCTCTTTGGACGGCCAAGAGCAAGGGAAACAAGGAGAAGATACAAGTGTGAAAATCCTAGCTAGAAGTAGTGTTTGTTGGAAAGCTTGGGGTATGCTAGCTTGAGGAGCTTCATATTCAAGTTCTTGTCTTCCTTATCATCATCTCCTTCCTCTTCCTTGGATTTGAAAGGTATCTTTAACATGCATGGACTTATAGTGACATGCATGTGTTTGATAGTATGTATTTCGTATTTGGATCCGGGATTGGGTTTTACATGTGTAAAATTGGTTTTATACATATCAAATTAACAAGATTTAAAACTAATTTCTGCTGCGTTTTTCATAAAATTGGGATTTTATGACTTTGATAATATTGTTAAAACCCAACATGTCCAAGGTCTATAACTCGACCGTCGTGAGACCGCACTCCCTGATACGCGGGAACCGGGTAGAATCCGTACCCCCTCGCCCACTGTCGAGTTTAAATCTAGGATTAAAGCCATGATTCGTCCTTTCACCCAAATGTCCTTTAAATTAGTCCAAATGAGAATCGAATCTACATCTTTATATATTGAGAGAGCACGTCTGGTAAGACTAACTTAGAAAAACAAGAAATTAAATAAAATAGGTAACACTATGTTAGGCAAACTAATCATAATTCAATCAAGTTTGTTGAAAGTTGAGGACATTGGTAATAAATAGTATATACGCTTTGGAGAAAGTGAGGTGCAAACCGAAAATTCAATCCCAATACAAGATCCGGTTTTTACTCTTGATCAATTCTCTTCCCTGTTTTAGAGCATTCTCATCCTATTTTCAAAATTTTTTGTGAGGAGGATTTGTAAATTATATGGTATGGTTATGAGTGGTTGTTAGTAAAGGAGAGAGAAAATGTTATAGATGAAATTTAAATTTGGGGATTCACTTTTTATACCGTATAATTTTTTAATATTTTCTAAAAATGGCTGTGAGTGAAGGAAAGAGAAAAAATAATGAGAAAAGTTTAAAAAGTATTATTTAATTAAACAGGAGAGAAAAAAAAAACAATGGTTTTTAGTGTAATACATAATATCTATAAACGAAAACCCAAAAATCCTATGTGTCGCGATGTGGTCGCTCCATCCTTTTATGGAAGCCACCAGATTGCTTGATTTTTAAATGGAGGCCTTTCATTGATTTAACCCAAATTCATGGGTATGTGTCTTATCAAAACCAGATAGCTCTTAAACGGGTTATAGCATCTCATTAAATTAAAAATTAATCTTACCAATTATTTGATGAAAAATTCCTATAAAATAGGGATATGCTAAAATTTAATATCCAATTTAAAAAGAAAATGATATTATTTGTAATTAATAAACAATTTTACAGTAAAAAAAACATAAGCGGGTCATGGGTCACCATATCCAAATAGCTTTTAAACGGGTTATAACATATCATTTATTTATGAAACCCTTTCATCATCAAACCCTAAGTATATCATTAACTTTCTTACAATAAAGAAAATTAAAATCCAAAAAATAAATATTAAAAAACAAAAAATGTAAAACAACCATTCTCTCAAGCCATCAGATTGCTTTATTTATAAATGAAGGCTTCTCACGTATTTGACCCGAATTCATGGTAAACGTCTCACCAAACCCAGATAGCTCTTAAACAGGTTACAACATCTCATTATATTAAAAATTAATCTAATCAAATATTTGATATGAAAATCCTATAAAATAGGAATATACTAAAAATTAATATCCTATTTTATTTAAAAAAAGATATTATTTATAATTAAGAAACAATTTTATAATAAATAAAATAAACGGGTAATGGGTATCACCAAACCCAGATAGCTTTTAAACCGGATTAAACATATAATTTATTTGTAAAACCATTTAATCATCAAACCTCAATTATATTAATTACTAGATTTTATCCCCCGTATTACGAGAGTTGTTTTACATTATTCGTTTTCAATATTTATATATGTATATTTGGATTTTAATTTTATTTATTGTAAGAAAGGTAATAATTAATATTTAATATACTTGAGGTTTGTTGATGAAATGGTTTCACAAATAAATGATATGTTATAATCCTGTTTAAAAACTATCTGGGTTTGGTGATACCCATTACCCGTTTATTTTCTTTATTATAAAATTGTTTCTTAATTATAAATAATATCTTTTTTTAAAATAAAATAGGATATTAATTTTTAGTATATTCCTATTTTATACGATATTCATATCAAATATTTGATGAGATTATTTTTTAATATAATGAAATGTTATAACCCGTTTAAGAGCTATTTAGGTCTGGTGAGACCTTTACCCGTGAATTCGGGTCAAATGCGTGAGAAGCCTTTATTTACAAATAAAGCAATCTGATGGCTTGAGAGAATGGGTGTTTTACATTTTTCGGTTTTTAATATTTATTTTTTGGATTTTAATTTTCTTTATTGTAAGAAAGTTAATAATATAGATAGAGTTTGATGATAAAAGGGTTTCATAAATAAATGATATGTTATAACCCATTTAAAAGTTATCTGAATTTGGTGACCCATGACCCGCTTATGTTTTTTACTATAAAATTGTTTGTTAATTATAAATAATATATTTTTCTTTTTAAATTGGATATTAAATTTTAGTATATCCTTATTTTATAGGATTTTCATATCAAATAATTGGTAAGATTAATTTTTAATTTAATGGGATGTTATAACCCGTTTAAGAGCTATATGGTTTTGGTAAGACCCATACATATGAATTTGTGTTAAATCAATGAGAGGCCTTTATTTAAAAATTAAGAAATCTGGTGGCTTTTAAAAAAGGACAGAGCGACCACATCGCGACACATAGGATTTTAGGGTTTTCGTTTATATATATTACTAGATTTTATCCCCCGTATTACGGGGGTTGTTTTACATTATTCGTTTTTAATATTTTTATATATATATTTGGATTTTAATTTTATTTATTGTAAGAAAGTTAATAATTAATATACTTGAAGTTTGATGATGAAATGGTTTCACAAATAAATGATATGTTATAATCCGGTTTAAAAGCTATTTGGGTATGTGATACCTAGGGGTGTTCAAAAAAATCCGAATACGAATCCGAATCCGTATCTGAATTATCCGAAAATCCGATATCCGAATCCCGGATATCCGAAAATTTGGATTCGGATTCGGATAGTAATTCTAAGATTTTTCGGATATTTCGGATATCCGAACTATCCGAATTATCAAATTTAATATTCTTTTAATTATATATATATATATATACAATTAAAATACCAACATAAAAGAAAAAACCCTATCTTGAATACATATGCACTGCCTTTTTCCCTTTAACTCCTCAAGTCCAGAAGTCCTCATCGATCAACTCCGGCCTTCCACCACGGCGGCCGACAACCACATTTAACATCATCTCCGACTCCATGCTACAGCCGTCCAGCGTGTCTCTCACGGTCTCACGCTTCTTCAACTCCGACATTCTCCATTTCGTCGACTCTTTCACTATTTCAGTTGTTATTTTGTTAAATACATATTGTTTGATTGATAATTACATATTTGTTTTAAAGATTTGTTAGATTCTTGGGCAAGTATCCAGATCTGTTACAGTTTGTAATGTTTAAGAAATTATTATTAATTTTTTTCTTCAGATTTTTGGATATCCGTTTCAGTATCCTAACGGATATCCGAAATTTCGGATACGGATTCGGATAGTGAAATCGACTATCCGAAACCTTCGGATATCCGAAACTCTGGATATCCGACTTTGAACACCCCTAGTGATACCCATTACCCATTTATTTTCTTTCTTATAAAATTGTTTCTTAATTATAATTAATATCTTTTTTTTTTAATAAAATAGGATATTAATTTTTAGTATATCCCTATTTTATAAGATTTTCATATCAAATATTTGATGAGATTAATTTTTAATATAACGAGATGTTATAACCCGTGTAAGAGCTATCTGGGTTTGGTAGGACCTTTACCCGTGAATTCGGGTCAAATGCGTGGGAAGCTTTCATTTACAAATAAAGCAATCTGATGGCTTGAGAGAATGGTTGTTTTATATTTTTCATTTTTTAATATTTATTTTTTGGATTTTAAGTTTCTTTATTGTAAGAAAGTTAATGATATATTTAGGGTTTGATGATGAAAGTGTTTCATAAATAAATGATATGTTATAACCCGTTTAAAAGCTATCTGGATTTGGTGATCCATGACCCGCTTATGTTTTTTACTATAAAATTGTTTATTAATTATAAATAATATCTTTTTCTTTTTAAATTGGATATTAAATTTTAGTATATCCCTATTTTATAGGATTTTCACATCAAATAACTGGTAAGATTAATTTTATTTAATGATATGTTATAACCCGTTTAAGAGTTATCTGGTTTTGGTAAGACTCATACCTATAAATTTGGGTTAAATCAATGAGATGCCTTATTTAAAAATCAAGTAATCTGGTGGCTTATATAAAAGAGGGGAGTTACCACATCGCGACATATAGGATTTTAGGGGTTTCGTTTATATATATTATAGATAGATTAACTTTCTTACAATAAATAAAATTAAAATCCAAATATACATAGATAAATATTAAAAACAAATAACGTAAAACAACCCCCGTAATACGGAGAATAAAATCTAATTATATGATATATATGAATATAGGATAGGGAATGGGTTGGGAATGCTTTTATTTCGTAAAACAAACTTATATAAAGATTGGAGGTCCACTATTATTATGATATAATAGTTTGAGATTACGGTTAATTCATGAAAATCTGTAATAAATAATAATAATAATAAATAATAATAATAATAAAGCGTGGTATAACAAAAATAAACTATCATACATGGTTAATAGAATAAAGATTTATAAATTCAAAAATTAGAAAAGAAACTCACGTACCGCGCGCAGAATAAA
This sequence comes from Bidens hawaiensis, assembly GCF_021521415.1. Lineage (NCBI taxonomy): Eukaryota > Viridiplantae > Streptophyta > Magnoliopsida > Asterales > Asteraceae > Bidens > Bidens hawaiensis. The sequence goes on along the minus strand of NW_027495334.1, from coordinate 89,239 downwards.
TAATATAATGTGATATCTTGAATAATAAATTTTAATAAAATAAGAGAATTATAAATTTCAAATGTTTGCAAATAAATAGGAATTCAATATTAGGGAAAAAATTAATACATAAAGGGAGACAAAAATGAGAAGAGTGAGAAAAATTTGTGACCATACAACAAACCCCTAAAAAAATTCCAAAAAATTAATAAAAAATTCATAACTTAAAATATAAAAATAAAATTAAAAAATTAAAAAACCAAAAATGTTTCCCTCATCATTCTCGTTCCAAAAAAAAAAAAATCCAAAAAGATACAATGCAGAGACAAAAGACACAATGACGAAAATGAACAAAATTATAACAAAAAAAACAATAAATAGCAAAATATAACACAATACCGAACAAAATATAACACAATGTTAACTAATATAACACAATATTAAGAAAAAAAAAGAAACAATGTTAAGGAAAAAATACACAATCAATGACGAAAATAAACGCAAAACACAATGATAAACAAAAAAACACAATGGTCTCTTTCACTCAACATTTTGTCTTTTTTTTTAACAATGAGGAAGACGGTGGAAACATTTTTATGTTTTTACTTTTTTTGTTTTTTATTAAATTTTGAGTTATGATTTTTTATTTATTTATTTTTAATTTTTTTGAAGGGTTTTTTGTGTGTCTATAAATCCTTCTCATGCTTCTTATTTTTGTCTCCCTTTATAGAATAACTTAACCCTTCAATATTAAATTATCAGATTTTAAAGCATAAATTTTAGAAATTGTAAGAATAGGGCCCGATATATTTTTTTTATTATTTGTCTTTTTATTTTTATAGGTTATGATAAATATTATTATATATTAATTGATGATATAAGTTTATAAGTTGTAAGGTTTAATGCGAAAGTGATAAATGGTAAAACTTATAAAGTAAAGGTGATTACTTGTGAGCTCAAATTGAAGTAAAGGGTTTTCTCTCTTCCATTGGCCGTGCCAGACTTAAGAGGACACCACACTTGGTGGAGTCGTGTCCAGTGGGCAAGATCCGGGAACGTGAACAAGACCATGCACAGGTGTGGTTGCTCAGGTACTAATTTGTTAATTAAATTAAATACTTTAAACTATATATATATATCTATCTATAATATATATATAAACGAAAACCCAAAAATCTTATGTGTCGCGATATGGTCGCTCCTCCCTTTTATGGAAGCCTCCGGATTTCTTGATTTTTAAATGGAGGCCTCCCATTGATTTAACCCAAATTCATGGGTATGAGTCTTACCAAAACCAGATAGCTCTTAAACGGGTTATAACATTTCATTAAATTAAAAATTAATCTTACCAATTATTTGATATGAAAATCCTACAAAATAGGAATATACTAAAATATAATATCCAATTTAAAAAGAAAAAGAAATTATTTATAATTAATAAACAATTTTATAGTAAAAAACAAAAGCGGGTCAGGGTCACCAAATCCAGATAGCTTTTAAACGAGTTATAACATATCATTTATTTATTAAACCCTTTCATCATTAAACCCTAAGTATATTATTAACTTTTTTACAATAAAGAAAATTAAAATCCAAAAAATAAAATTAAAAAACGAAAAATGTAAAACAACCATTCTTTCAAACCATCAGATTACTTTATTTGTAAATGAAGACTTCTAACGCATTTGACCCGAATTCACGGGTAAATGTCTCAACAAACCCATATAGCTCTTAAACGGGTTATAACATCTCACTATATGAAAAAAATAATCTTATCAAATATTTGATATGAAAATCCTATAAAATAAGAATATACTAAAAATTAATATCCTATTTTAGTTTAAAAAAAGATAATATTTATAATTAAGAAACAATTTTATAATAAAGAAAATAAACGGGTAATGGGTATCACCAAACCCAGATAGCTTTTAAACCGGATTATAACATATCATTTATTTGTGAAACCATTTCATCATCAAGCCTTAAGTATATTAATTATTATCTTTCTTACAAGAAATAAAATTAAAATTCAAATATACATATATAAATATTAAAAACGAATAATGTAAAACAACCTCCCGTAATACAGGGAATAAAATCTTGTATATATATATATATATATATAGAGAGAGAGAGAGAGAGAGCGAGAGAGAGAGAGAGGATTCTAAGAGAACCCTTGGCGAATTGAGAACCTTGTTAGCTATGTTGGACAACTAAAAAGACCTCTAAAAAATATTTAAAAAATTATAAAAAAAAACAAAAATTTGAAAAAGTGAAAAAACCAAAATTCTTATATTTCATTCCAGTTTCATAAAAAAAATAAAAAAAAATTAATTCGTATTATACCAATACACGTGTGTATAATTTCATTTAATCTTTAGTTACGTAATATACACATATGTACATTATCATTTACTTTAAATTATATATATATGTATAAAAAAACATGTGTGTACATATAGATACAAATTATACATATATATATAATTTAGCTATATCGAGAAAACCAATTTTGTTTTGTTTTTTTTATGAAACCGGGATGATAATAAGAATTTTAGTTTTTTTATTTTTGTATTTTTTTGTTTTATGATTTTTTTTTTGGTTTTTTTGTGGTCCAAAATGGTTCCCATGGTTCTCAATTTCCAAAAAGTTCTCACATGATCCTAATCCTATATATAAAACATAAAGTTTTAAACAAATTACCATTTTAATTAATTTATATAAATTTATAAATCAAATATCATTAATATATAAAAAGAAAACACATGACACCCGTTTAAAACACATATTACTTAAATAAAATTTACACTCCTAACATGAAAATTAAGAGGAGTAATGTGAATCCGTAACCATATCACACACCCTTTCCTCTGAATCAACTGGTTTAAAATTGTCATCCGATAGCTCATGCTCTCTTATCATATATCACCAATCGATTGTCGAGATGCAATCACTTGTAAAGTTTCAACAGATTGTCACTCGAGGGAGGGTTTAGTTGTTGCATAAACTAGGGAGTGTTTGGCACGTTAGGTAGAGGGTGTGGTTGCTGCATAACTGGGGGTGGTGTGGTTGTTGCATACACGAGGGAGGGCTTGTTTCGTTAGTTTGTGAAATAGCTTGAACCCTAGGTGTCTCAACGATTGAGCTTACAAATGCAATATAGTTCTTGAATATAGAGATTTCATAACATGAAGCGAATAAACATAGCATCATCCGCACCTATAGTTGCCATAGTCTTAAAGAACAAAACAATTTGCTTCCACATCTCATAGCATAAACATAGTCAAATGCTAGTCTTTAGTCAGGTAGCCCTGCCTTAATACCAGCCATGCTCTCAAAATCTCTGCACCTGACTTGATCTGCATACCAAAGTAAGCATCACCGAGTAAGCTATATCGTTTATACATTTGCATAACTTATTAAATAAATTTAGTAACACATACATACTACATACAGTACAAAACATTCGTAATATATCATACCTTACATTATAAGTCAAAATAGTTTAGTTACCTAAATCTACCCACATTTCATATGAGGTCGTTGTAGAAAACTAGAATAGGAGGTGTGAATTGATATTCTTAGATTTTAATCTGTTTTAATGGGCTAATAACTTAATTAAACTCTTTTTATAACTTATAGTACCTAATGCAAGTTAGTAAATAGTTCAAAGGGTAGAAATAACACAACGATTTAAAGTGGTTCAAATGGATGTTGCTAATTCATTCTAGATCTCTCCCGGGTCCTTCGATGGAGAGTTTCTTTCACTAGTCGTCTTCCTAAACAGTAAGGATCATAGGTACTAAAGTCTCACTTTTCAAAGGAAGTGATCACCTTCTTCACCAGTCACACCAAGTAACTAGTTTTACACTTCTTCAATGTAGCACCCCGACTTTTAGCAGAATACGCCCGGGTGTATTGTACATATCACACATAAGCTCATAACACTATTAAAGCGACAATAATTATATTTATTTCATTTCATAGCATAGCAAGTACATAGATTATTCGTAAATGTAAGAGGAACAATAAACAATTCATCGAATAACAAATAAGTTCCTTATTTAAATAAACTAAGGTATACTAATGATCTTCATCCTTATCACGCCATCGATTTAACCTGTAGTACGTTGAAAATGATATATATTTGTCAATATTTAAGTTGGTGAGAATTCATAAGTTTAAAGTATATATAAACTATGAAATTTCTCGATTCAGATGTCTCATGCAATAATACCAACCATACGTAGATGATAACAAGTATGCAAATAATGCCCTAACCTATGGGAATGATAACCACCATTTAGTCCAACCGGGATATAGTATAGGCAGCGCGGGTATGTCCACCCTCCCTATTTGATGTTTGATGTTCCAACCATTAACGATAAAAACATTGCACTTAATTTCACGTATGATAATCACAACGAATCAGATAGATAATATTAACATGTTTATATATACGTATGAAACGGTTTGAAACTTGATGACATAACAATTAAATAAAAGCTAGTAACATGCTATACCCCAAAATAATGGTTTAAAATAGGGTTATGAAACCTCACTTGGAATGAGGAATAGGGTAACGAGAAGACGGTAATGGTTAGAGCAAACTAGTTGGTTATGCAAGAAGTTCCGACAATTTTTCCTATTTATTAAAGCGTAAATAAAATAAATGCTTAAACAAAATAAACGAGCAAGACATAAAGGATGGGTTTATAACGGATTTAGGAATCGTTAAAGTATTAAGTAAGTTTTATTAAATCTTATTAGTTTAATTACTAAAAAAATATGATAATAATAATAATTATATTTGATTATTAAATGAAATTTATGAGTTAAAATCGTTTAAACTATAAATACCAAATTATATATATAAGTATACACACACACACACATATATATACACGCAAACATTAAACGAAATTTATTTTAAAAGCTTAACGGGGTTCGGTTTAGTTAAACTAACGCAAACGATATTAGTTCTAATTAGAGTTTAATTAAAATGATAAACTTGATTAAAACAATAATATAAAAATAAAATAAAATAAAAATAATAAAAAAACAGAAAACCAGACCAGGGGGTTCAAACCCACACCCCTGGTCGGTATATGCTTTAACATGAAGTGCACTGGGCCAAACCAGGCAACTGGCTAACTTGTTTAGATTATGAAACCTAAAATATTTAACAAACTCCCAAATCAAACTATAACCTCAAGACCCTAGGATTCACCCTCTGTCAATTAGAATTAACAGAGGGGTTTTGTAGAAGATGCAAGCGCGACCTATAAACATGTTTCAATTACCCCTGATTGAGCAAGAAAAGAAGGAGATAGACTAGTTAGGGTTTGCAGCTAAGGACGAAATCAAACGAGGTCAAGAGCTGCTTCTTGGCTGCAATTAACTTAGGGCTTAGATTCGAAACTGTAAGGAGAAGGTGTATGTTTGTTTAATTGCATTTTGGTTGCATATTTATAGGGTTACAAGATAAAAATTAGTTGCATTCATGGTTAATGAGAAACCTGATTATATTTATTTAATTGGGCGGTAATTACTCAATGTTTATGATGTGCGTAGGTTACTTAATAATCCAACTCAGTGATTTGGGGTCAAATTGAAGCAAAACATATGGAGGGGGGTCGCCGGTGGTGTTGACGGGAGGAAAGGAAGCAAAAGAGAAAAAAAAATAATATTTTAAAAATTTTCTAGCAGGTCCCTTGACTTAGGTTTGGTGGTCAAAATTGGCAAAACCATAGTGTAGGGGCTGAAAACGCACATGATAGATACCTTATAGGCAAACAAACATAATATAATTAATAAAATTCAACGTTTTCTATTAAATACGAGGATTTGATTACAACTGGGTAATTAAACGAATTCAAATATTAGATCCGAATTTTGACAAATGTCACATTCAATACCTTACTATTAATATAGCGAGTCTTTAATCAATCAATAATAAACTGTATATCAAGATAAAGTTTCCCAAATTAATACAATAACACTATATGATCAAGATAGAGTGTTACCCTCTCAAATCATGATCACAAAGATGATAACTCACTTGCCAAATCACTAGAACTACCTCTAGTGATATCCCCTCAAAATACAAGTGTAAACAATAAGGTTGGTAGCTTGAAAAGTTACTCTTTTTGCTCTAATTTGAATATTTTCTTCTATGACTTTGAAGCTTAAATTCTTCTTGAAGATGGAGGTCAGAAGATATAATATTTGAATGTGTGTGCCTGTGCATAAGTTATAGAGCAAAGGAGTGAAGAACAAGGATACGCAAGTCCTCTATTTATAGTCCACATGTGGCTGCAAAGTCGACGGTCAATCCCAAGTCGCTACAAGCGATCTTGGATGACCAATCCAAATTGGCTTCATGAATGTGTATGTTGTTTGAAATCGGTGTATGAGACATTTGTGACAAAACCAGATACACCTTAGTATTTACAAACCGAATAAGCGATTAACCGCTTATTGCGTATCGAACAAATGATTAACCAAGCCAGTCTAGTTATGATCCAGATATCTCGGAGGGCCATCTATAAGTGATATACGTTTAATATAAGCCAACATATTGATATTATGACCTTAGTACGATAGCAAACCAGTTAAACGAAGACATGCTCGTTTAACTACCCGCTATGAACTTAAACGCGAAAGAGAGTTATAAAACAAGCATTGTATCATCCGTTAAGCCAAAAAAGATGTACAAAACACTTAGTGGGAATGTTTTAAGCGATCCGTGAAAATATTTTCGATTTTTACAAACGAATTGTATGTTTTTATAAATTTACAAGAAAGTGGCCGAAAAACACTCGTTTTCGCGTTGTTTGTTTCACCCGATACATTTTAGTCACAAAAAACCGAACCCGAAATAAACTTGGACTGGGGATTTCACATTTGGGCACGCAAAACAAGACTAATGGGTCAAAATTATGCCCAAAGGGGGCCCAACAAGTCCAGCCTGCCAAAGTTGACTTAAAAACCCCTTAAAATATATTATTAATGTTTCCTTTATATTTAAGAAAGCTAAGATATTTTGAGAAGCTAATTCTAGAAGTTAACAAGCATACCTGCTGCTCTTTCACTCAAGCATCAAAACCAAAGGTATTTTAACATGTCTGATCAAATTTACGTATGTTTAATCAAGTTTAATTCCATATAAACATAGTTTGATTACCAAAAATCATTCCTAACCATGCAAAAACCCTAAAAATGTTCCAATATGTTTTGATCATACACATGGTTGGGAACCTGGTTTGATAGTTTTTACCCTTAATAAACACGGATAAAAGGGTTTAAACGACGTTTTTTCGGTTCAAAAGTTTGGTTTAATTCCCTAGCCTAAACCCTAAGTTCCAAGGCTGCCATATTGTTGAAACATGCTTGGTTTGTAATATAGGACCTGTACCTAGCTTACATAGAAGCACACGGACCCGAAAATTGGATTAAGAGAGCGAAAACGGACGAAAACCGCAAAGGTAATGTCGAATTGCTCGATTACGGACTGTTTAGGTTAAGGTTGTGATGTGAATATTGTTAGGTTGACATCAAGGACAATATGATTGAGTCTCTGTCCAAATTTGGTAATTTTTCGACAATCCAAGAATATTTGGCGAATTTATAACCGAATTGGGACGTTTATTTGGGAAAGATACCTAAAATACTTGAAAAATTATGAAATTTTATAGGGGAACTCATATTTTGTATTATATGATAACATATGAAATTTGGGGTCATTTGGAAAACCCTAGCTAGGTTTTGTAGATTCGCGTTTATTCGAGTTTTTATAGTTGTTTTTGGCTTGAAAAGGTAATTTGGCAAAAGTGTTAGGTTTTGGAAATTTTGTAGTGTGTTTTGAAAAGTATTTGGATCACTCAGGAATTTTTTTGGATTTTTCGGAAATCGTTTAGTATAAACGGACGTTTTTCGGGCTAAGTATAGCATATAAAATGAATTTTTATAAATTAATAAATTAGTAAATAATTCTAGATATAATTTTATAAAAATATAAATATATTAATTGATAAGTTGCTAAATTTTCATAATTTAATGATAGACGAATAATTAATTATGCTAAACTAAAGATTAAACAAAATCAATTCTGATAAAAACCGACGAGTTCGTTATTAACGAACCTGTTGGAATATCAGAACATCAGAAGTGATAAAAAATCATATTTTTAGGTTAATTAAGTAAAACCGAACTTTTTTTAAGAATTCCGGACAATTTGGATGGATTGTGCGCGTTTTTCTTCAAACCAAACTGAATAAACGGAAATGAGCCCCGTAGTGAATCCGAATCCCTAATTTGTGATCTTTCTTTATAACTTAATCATTTTATTAACCAACACATTTACCCAAGTTTACATTCCCATAACCGACGAGTTCGTTATTAACGAACCTGTTGGAATATTAGAACATCAGAAGTGATAAAAAATCATATTTTTAGGTTAATTAAGTAAAACCGAACTTTTTTTAAGAATTCCGGACAATTTGGATGGATTGTGCGCGTTTTTCTTCAAACCAAACTGAATAAACGGAAATGAGCCCGTAGTGAATCCGAATCCCTAATTTGTGATCTTTCTTTATAACTTAATCATTTTATTAACCAACACATTTACCCAAGTTTACATTCCCATAACTATTCTCTAAACGCATAAACGAACAACTTGGCCTAGCTGGTGTAACGGGGAAACTGAGCCAAGTTCGATTTTAAGTATTAGACATTGAACAACATCACAATCTAATCCTATTGACACTTTCTGGGTGTAACAGCTATACCCAGATTAGTTATACAGCCCAGTTTAGTATGAAGATATAATAATATTAAAATATTAATATTATTATAATATTGATTGTATGGACCAAGTAAGAGCGATTAAGATGAAACACGAGCCGATACAGTACCGATCATCCACTAAACCGTGAGTTTCATAACCCTACTTTTTAACTATTTTTACGAACTTTTGGGGGTGAAAAACATGTTGACACATATCTATATACTCGGAATTGTTTGATGATGGGAATTATCTAAGTGCTAACACAAGAAAGTCCCCGCTAACACAGTGATTAACTTCGAGTCACTGGCTTGTGAATAGTACTATTGGTTTGACAAACCCAAATGAAGCCAGCATGGTTTACTGAGACTTTGATACCGTTTGCACATGACCATAATTAAACAAACACGCTATGTTGCCACACCCCGACTTAGGGTCTGAGTGTGACACCCGTTAGTTGGTATCTATTTTAAAAATATATCGGAGTTGCGGGTTTGTTTTAGCGGAAGTCTTAAAAATATAATATTCATTTATAAAATGGCGGGTTAGAACACCCGTTGAATATTGCATAATAAAATATCAGTAGAAGTCTTTTCAGATAAGATATTATTATATTGAAAACTCGGGAGTTGAATACCTCTTTTGATAATTCAAATACCTATCATTTTAAAATATGATTCAATATTCAAATAAAATATCTGAGCCATCAGATCACCTTTAATGACTATGTCTCCAATCTTCTAGTTTGTCTTGCCGGTCAGTTTTATTCTGTACAGTTCCCTGAATTGTGGGGGAAAATACGTCAGCACACAGCCGGTGAATGACGCTGACTCAGTTTCAATACCATTGTGTAAACAACAATAAATACCTTTGTGACAACACTCATTAGGCACCCAACTTAATTGGGATAAAATTACCCTAAGTACATGTACATATAATCATATACACAATATCATTTCTCTGAACAGTCCCGTAGACTTCCATATGCATGTTTGATGATATGCAGGCCTCAGGGAAACTCCGAGTCACCATGTATGAAAGGATTCTGACACATGTATACTCTTAATCTGAGTATGCTCGTTTCTTATTATTGTAACACAAAGTTTTAAGGATTCGTAAATCCTATGCAAACAGTTCAGACTCTAAAAGAGTTGTATAAGTTTAGGGCGTATTCACCTTTTATGATTGTAATCATTTCTGACACTGATTCCTGTATATTGATCAGTTTCTGCTACTGATCCCTGTCTGTAAATCAGTTTCTGTTACTGATTCCTGTTTCTGTTTTCAGCTTTCTGATTGATTAATTGACTATTATCTCAGACCTATAGTATGAGATTAACATTTGTATGAATATCTAGTTCAATGATCTAGACTCAGACCCCGCAGTCTATTTTGTATAGCTGTAACATTGACAATTTATTTGTTTTTATAAAACATTTGGACTTTTAGTCCCTTTGTTTAATAGTCAATTATATGTCAGGTTTCTTCTTTAGGAAGAAACATTTATTCCAGGTTTCTTCTTCAAGAAGAAACATTACTTTAACTATAACCTGTGTGATTAAATATTTCTTAATCATTAAGAACTACTATTTTTAACTATACCCTTTGCATTTAAATGATTACGTTTCTTAATCATGAAGAAACAATAATTAACTATAACCTTCGCTTATAAAAAGTTATATTATACTTAACAGTAATCAAGATTTGGGCTATACCCCCGACTTTGGTCTAAGCTATTATAATAATAATAAAATAACTTAATTAGAACCCCTACCTCTCACGGGTATTTGGAGTTAAATGCCTAAGACTTATCGAACGGCACTGCTACTCTATATCGCGTATAGAGCTTAGACTATCAAAGCTTCAGAGCTTGGCACGTTCCACGAGACCAACTCAATTCCTGAGACTAAGTGTATGAAAAATGTTTGTGAGTTTAGTGTGAAATGGGAATGTGCTGTACCCCTCCCTTTTATAGTTGAAATTGGGTACCATCGCTTAGCGCGATGGTCCTTTCACTTAGGGCATTGCGTAGCGCGATGTCAGAGAAATGAGGCGTGCCTGCTGACTCAGCCCTAGCGTTTGCCACGTGTCTCCCCGTTGTGACACGTGTCTGATGCGTCATAATACACCATCGAGTGGCCCGATGGTCTGGTTCCTTGGCTCATAGCGTAGCGCGATGGGTTTCAAAACTCAAATTTTTATTTTTAGTCCATCGTCTTTGATAATTTGTCACTTCTTGATCATACTTCCTGTTAGGGCTCGGATTTTCAGTATCCTGGGCAAGCAATATGGTCAGGATAACTTCAGGATACGGTATCCTTCAAGGTAACGTGTATCCCTAATATGTTGTATAACTAACAACTTGTACGCAGCCTTTCCTTGTTTACCAGGTCAAAATATGTCACCATAATTGTCTAAAGATCCGGACTTGTTGTTAATAGGACGTGACCAAAAAGGAAAATGCGCTTAATGGGGGAATTAACGGCTAATTGGATTTAGTCTATAGTTTCCTAATTTATAGGAAAGTTTGTTAGCTACTTTTTGTTATAAATAGAGCACCGACTCGGATCAACACACACACACACTCTAGACAAACGAGACTTACTAGTACTCCCACTCTTTGTAAACACGATCGAGTTTTAGCTCCACACTCTAGACAAACGAGACTTACTAGTACTCGCACCCCGACCCTCGGGAATCATACAGTTGGTAATCATATCCAAAAATTCTCAAAAATTTAAAATCAAACCATTTTATCTTATTAAAATCAGTTCAGAGTAATTAAACAGCGGAATAATAAACATCAAAATTCCTAAAAACCAGGAAAAGTGCCCAAACACCAAAATTTAAATACTTATAGTAATAAATTAAAAGAAACAGTTTGCGTTATTAATTCTTCGACTAGATGTGCCTTCAACCATCCGAGTAGTCTCTAGCACGTCCAAGCGGTAATCTCCAAACCTCAACCTGAAAGTCAATCTAACATACACACAAAGTCAGCTTGAGCTGAGTGAGTTCAAGTTTTAATAATAGACATTTAAATAAATCATTCCAAGGGTTTAAATATAAAAACGGGATTATAAAACATTCCAAGGGTTTAAATATAAAAACGAGATTATAAAACATTCCAAGGGTTTAAATTTAAAAACGGGATTATTAAACATTCCAAGGGTTTAAATATAAAAATGAGATTATAAAACATTCCAAGAGTTTAAAATGTAATACGGGATACGAACAGTTAGGCCATCATCAACACTAAGTATTCGTACTTAGACATCTATGTACATCCATATATTTATAACAAAAGTCTTAGTAATCATTCCAACAGTTTTAAAACTGTAAACGGAAATACATCAGTTAGGTCATCACATTGAATAAATAATCATCCTTACGTATGAACATCTCTATACGTGTATTCATATATATATATAAATATATATATATATATATAAATATAAATATATATATATATAACATTCAATAATAACATTCAGGGCCAAGAACACGTATAACCCAAACACGTAACATTCCGATGATGATCATGCCACACGAGCCTCCTCCATCACGGGCTTTTCAGGGCCCGCCACAGGATTTAAGAACCTGAGTCATATAGTTTGGCCCGACCAAGATCACCATTCAATAATAACATTCAGGGCCGAGAAAACGTACAACCCAAACACGTAATGTTCAGCGCATGCAAACACAAAGTAGGCATACGCAACATTCAGTAGTCGAGACGACTAGAACATTCGCCAAATATAGGCCATACAATAATTTATACACACACACACACACATACTATAACATTCCAAGGCCAACTATATACTAGCAAGCCTATATAAAATAGTTTAAACGTTTCATCTAGAAAAATCGTTTAATACTAGGAATTAGTACTAGGCCTAATAGCAACCTCGAGCCTAGACCACAAGTAATATGTATAACCTTAAGGAATATAAGACCATAAACGAGTCTACAATATCCTAAGGCATAAAATATAGTTCACAAATAGTTTCATAAATGCACAAATATGAATAAGGCTATGTAATACCATCCAAATAGTTGTAACGAGTAAAATCGTGTAAAATTGTATTACGGTGTGCATGCTAGCCCAAAACTTGAAAAGAGTAAAAAGGGCATCATGAACTCACCTGAAACGAGCCACACAAACACCAAAGAGTTTGAGAACTTCAAAGCCAATCCACAGTTTACAAGCTTGTCGGATTGAACACAAAGATTACTAACTAAACGTACCGACTCGTTTACCCTACGAGACGTTCTAACATGATTTGATTGACCTAAAGCCTTGACATTACCAAATTCAATTACCTCAGCCCCCGAGGCCATGTATTTACCAAAACCACCCTTAGTTAATCCCGGGGACAAAGGGTTCCCAATTTACCCCCGAAAGTTGTTGATTTTATCGAATACGTGCGTTAACGGGTTGTTTATGCACTTAGATACCGACTCAGCCCCGTGTGGACCAAATTTAGTAAAATCACAGCCAACATGTCCACACGACGCTACACGAGTTGGATGGGTCGGTAATTCGCAAGCACGATGCACAAATTACCAATAAACGCGAATTTGCGCCGTACGACCCGTTTGAGTAACCGACACCCAATTCAGCCCAATAACATAAAAATATAGTTTTTCACAGCCAACAAATCATACCGAGGCTACAACATCCGAATTAGTTGTTAATTCCCTCAAACAACGCGCTAGACGCAACAATTGACAAACTAGACAACCGAAACCTAGTTTTCACTTCATCAACAGTTGACCAATCTAACGAATGTCAAAACTCATAATACTAAAGTATATTACACTAGACATAACTAAGAAGATGACGGAGCACGAACTTCATTATAACAGCCCCGAAAGATGCGAGAAAGGGCAGCCACCGGTTAAGCCTAAAACGAACTTTTCGATCAATAACGAATATAACATGCAAATTTTAGCACGCAAAGATGTATTTTATTACATAGGAAAATCATGGAATTAAATTATTAAATTTTTACCAGTGTTGCATCAATATCTTAAGTTTATAAAAATATTTTTTTTATATTTTTTAGTGGACACAAAAATCATAAAAATTCCTCCAACACAGAAAGGTATGTGCAGCTATTTCAGCGCGCAACAAAATGGTTTTATTTTTATAAAATTCATTACCCAGCCAAATTAAACGATTCCAATTGGTTTGGTTCCTAACTCAAAATATTAACTTCCAAAAGTGGAACCACCATTTTAGACTTGTCGAAAAAGGGTTATGATGTCGGGAAGACAGACCAGAATCCGTCATCCCGCATCAGCTTTGACACTCGATCTTATAAAATCATAAAAGTATTCAAATCTCGTCCAAAAATTACGTATTATACCTTTCTGAAAACTAGACTCAAAGTAGAACATCGTGCAAACAAGAATCGATCAAAAACAATGGATTATCATCAAGTTACAGGCCCTACAATAAACAAGTACGAATCTGTCAGAAATTGTTATAATCAAAACTCAACCTTAACGACCAATAAACGCGTTAATATGATCAATTAAGGTGTAAAAGACATGGGGAATCATAAAACCGACCTTGGATTAGACTAGGGATGGCTGGACATGGCCGGAGCTGCACGAAAATCGAGGTGGGCGGCTTGGAGCTGTTGCCGATCGGTAGTGAGGAGGGAGAAGGAAGGAGGTTATGGTTTATTATAATAATGTTACACTTAGGCCCCTTTAACTTGAAAAATGTGATAACTTGGATGAAAGGTTAAATAATTTAACTTAAGAGGATGACTAGGAGGTCCCCGAAGAATGCTGGATCAAACCCGATAAACATACAAACTCTACAACGTGCATGTCGTTTAAATGAAAATGTCGGGTGCTACATTCTAATCTAACGCTTTAAGTTATTAGAGGTGATGTTTCGAGCAAAAGGATGGATAAACGGACTTTTGAAACGTATTAAAAGGCTCAACAATAGAAATATGAAACCCTGGCTTTTAAATGAACATTTATAAACGATCGAACCGATTAACGAAATTTACGGGCGTTACAGGCAATCGGTGCTTCAAGTCATCAAAAACCGTTTGTTTCACACTCAAATCACTTTCATTCTCTTTACAAAAGCCTCTTAACCAAAAACTAGTTCGGTCGGTGGTCACCGCTGCTTCAAATGTCAACCCAGGACCTCCACCAGTGCCGAAGAAGAACACTCAACCCAGAGGAGAACTTCCACCATTCGCGGGATCCTTTACACGGGTAGACATGGTTATTTCCAACAATGACATTTTTGCTTTGATGAAACAGGTCAAAACACACATGGAGCAGCAAGAAAAGACCAACTCAAGGCTATTTAAGGAAATTGAAGGGATGAAAAAGAAGCCAGGACAGGAGGCTACTCCAATCTGCCCAATGTTCTTGATTTTGGTTCTCCAGGATCATCTATCCTTCAGAATCCCGGATCCTTGGGGACACAATCAACAAGGACTCCGTCTCAGCAGCAATCAGGATACTGGGGAATTTAACCTCCGGTATCCTCGAAGTTACCCAAGTCTACGAGGCCAGACTCCATCAACATGCATCCTCGTTCAACCATGCCAGCTGGGATATTCTCATTAGGATCTCCCATGGTGTTCTTGGAAGTGCATGTCGGGGACGATATCCCAATGCAAACGTCACCTTATCCTGAGGATACCCTCAATGGAAATGCCAGTCGTCAAGGCTCAGGATACCAGAGGCCTAGCCACAATCTCAGTAACAATTCATTTAATGCAAATTTATACGCTAATCATGGATCTGTGCTGGATAAGGGAATATCCCTGAGATAGCCAGGGAATTGCAGAAAATGAAGGATATGATTTTCAATATCCCAGGGATAATACGTCCCATAGCAGAAGTTCCCGCAAATAAGCAACAAATTATTCAGGTTCACTTGGCCTATTTGCGACGTAGAAATCCCCAAGAAGTTCCAAACTCCCAGCATGAAGCTATACGACGGCACTACGGATCATGAGGAACACGCAGCTCAGTATAGAGAAAGGATGGAGATCAAATCCATCCCTATTGACATCAAAGAAGCTTGCCTATGCAAGGGATTCGGTTCAACATTGACAGGAGCAGCCCTCAAATGGTTATTGAGTATTCCTTCCAACACTATTACCTCATTTGCTCATTTGATTAACTTGTTCAATAATCAATTTTCTTGTAGTAGATCTTTTGAGAAAATGACAGGTGACTTATATAGAATTGTTTAGTTTAATAATGAATCCTTAAGGGATTACATAACTGGATTTAGCAGGGAAACTTTGGAAATTCCCAACCTTGACATGGCAGCTGCTGTTAAAGCCTTCAAGATGGGATTAAGGAATGATTTTCTTTTCTATGATGATCTTGTCATGACTCCATGCAGGAATCTTGATTAAGTCAGAAACAGGGCATTAAGATACATTCGCTAAAGAATGATAAGAAGGCTCATGGAAACCCAGTTATCCCGAAGTATGAGTCTACCAACAGGAAATCGGACTCTCCACAGAAGTTCTCTAGGCCAAAGCCTTATTCCAAACATGATAATTCCAAGATAAATGCTGTGGAGGAAGACAAAGATGACGAAAAGTATCCTAAAATATCCGAATATTGTTGTAACCTTGATATTGGCGGTGTGATTTGTGCCATGCAGGATTTAGGTGACAAGGCTAGATGGCCTAAGAAAAATGAAAAACCCGGATCCAGCAAAGACAAGTCCAAATGGTGTGCATTCCATGAAGACTTTGGCCATCGCACTGAATATTGCATAGCACTTCGGAAGGAAATATGATACCTTCTCAGCAAAGGATACCTGAAGGAACTGTTTGGAAGAAACAAAAACAAAAGTCAGGATCCTGTCAAGATACTTGAAAGGGCACCTTCACCTCCACTCAGGGCTAAGGTTGTATCATTTATCTCGGGAGGATCGGACATCTGTGGAACCTCATATTTTGCAGCTAAGAAGCGTTCCAAAGTAATGAAGATGGACAACGGAGAAAGACCTCTCCGTACCTCCACGTTAACAACTCAAAGAATTAAATCCTTCAATGACGGGGATAGATGTGATCTTGTGGATCCCAATCATGACGGTTTGGTAATTACTTTATGTTTAGCTAACTGTTTTGTGCACAGGATACTCGTCGATGGAGGAAGCTCTGTGAACATTATCCAAGTGGATGCCTTGAAGAAGATGGATATCCCGGAAATGGAGATTATCCTGAAATCGTCAGTTCTCGTAGGGTTCAGTGGCAAGACCAAGAATACTTTGGGAGAAATCAGACTTCCAATATATATTGAGGGAACTAACTCTCTACAAAAATTTTGTGTTATCGACTCATTGTCTTGTTGTAATGTGATCTTAGGCAGGCCCTGGATACACAACATGAAGGTAGTACCCTCAACTTAGCATCAATGTGTGAAACTCCCAAGCCCATGGGGGTCATCAAGATTGAAAGTGATCAGCAAGATGCCAAGGAATGCTATGCTTCATCGATAAAGTGGACTACAAAGCCTACTCAAGCATAGCAATTATAGAAACAACCAGGGAAGGTCCTGCAAGCAAGAGAGTAGGATGTAAAGGAAGTATCTTTGGATCCTCAGGATACTGAGATCAAATTATTGTTAGGATCAAGTATTCCTGAGGATATTGAGATGGAATTGATATCCTTCCTAAAGAAAAGAGCTTCTACCTTTGCCTGGAAACATGAAGATATGACAGGTATCTCTAAATCTATAATTACTCATAAACTTGGTATAGATAAATCTTCAGGCCGGTACATCAAAAGTGAAGGAAGTTTGCTCCTGAGAGAAATATTATCATACAAGAAGAAGTACAGAAGCTACTCAAAACCAAGATGATAAGAGAAGTCCACTATCCTGGATGGTTGGCCAATCTAGTTGTAGTTCAGAAGAAGAATGGAAAGTGGAGAGTGTGTGTGGACTTCACAGACCTGAATAAGGCCTGTCCAAAAGACCCATTTCCACTCCTACACATTGACTCAATGATGGATGCAACTGCTGGCCATGAACTGCTAACCTTCATGGATGCATCCTCAGGATTTCAACAAATTCAAATGGAGCCTTCAGATCAAGAAGACACAACCTTCATGTCACTCATAGGTATATACTGTTATACTGCAATTTTGGACTAAAAAATGCAGGTGCCACATACCAGAGGCTAGTCAACATGATGTTAAAAGACCAACTGGGGGACACGATGGAAGTCTACACAGACGACATGGTGGTAAAGTCAAGTAAGGCTGAGGATCATCTCAAAGACTTGGAAACAGCATTTGGCATCCTGGATGAATATAACATGAAGCTGAACCCAGCCAAGTGTCATTAAGCAAGCCCTGAGCAAATCAAAGCCATAGTTACCAAGAGAGGAATAGAAGCAAGCCCTGAGCAAATCAAAGCCATCTAGGATATCAAATCACCAAGAAATGTCAAAGATGTCCAAAGGTTGATAGGTAGAATGGCAGCTCTCAACAGATTCATCTCAAGATCTTTAGAGAAGTGTAAAAACTTCAATGATATCCTGAGGAAGAATCAAAAATTCGAATGGGGAGAGAAGCAAAAAAAGGCATTGGTATCCCTGAAGGAATACTTATCCTCAACACCACTCCTGATGAAGCAGTTGATGGTGAACCATTATCCTTGTACTTAGCTGTTTCAGGAAGTGCAATAAGTGCTGTCTTAGTCAAAGATCATGAAGGTCAACAACATCTGATATATTATATAAGTAAAAGTCTACTAGATGCTGAATCTAGGTATTCTTATCTTGAAAAGTTGATTTTAGCACTTATAATGGCTTCTACTAAACTAAGACATTATTTTGAAACTCATGTTATTCATGTAAAAACTAACTATCCTATTAAGGCTGTTTTGAGAAAACTAGAAATGTCAAGAAGGATGGCAAAGTGGGCGTGAAACTTAGTGCATACGATATCCTGTATGAACCAAGGACAACCATCAAATCACAGGCACTTGCCGACTTTGTGGCTGATTTTAGCCAGGATATACTTGAAGAAGTAGAGAAAGAAGCTCAACAATTGGAGGTTAAAGAGAATTGGACCTTGCATACTGATGGTGCCTCCAACATAAGAAGAACAGGTCTAGGTATCCTGCTAAAATCGCCACAGGGGGACATAATACCTCTATCTATATCTTGTTAATTTTAGACTACTAATAATGAGGCTGAATATGAAGCCTTAATAGCTGGTTTACAACTAGCTAAGGACATGAAGGTCAGGTATCTTCAAGTTTATGTTGATTCTTTGTTATTAGCTAACCATTTTAATGTCTCTTATGCAGTAAATGCAGAAAACTTAGCAAAATATTTAGAAATAGTTAAGCACTTAGCTGTGTGTTTTGAAACATTTGATATAGTACAGGTACCAAGAGAAGAAAACACTAAAGCAGATGCCTTGGCAAATTTAGCATTAGCTCTCAAGATACTTGATGACATCAAGATACCCATCATACATATCTTGACTCCAGCAATAAAGGAGAACCACGAAGTAATGGAAATTTCCAAAACTGAGGATGATCCAGTATCCTGGACCCATCCTATAATACGGTATCTTCAGGATAACAAGATCCTAGAAGGAGAAAATCCCAGAGCATTCCAAACAAAGGTAACCTAGTATATTATCCTAAATGATGTTTTGTATAGAAAATCACTTGTAGGTCCATACTTTAGATGCTTGTAATATCAAGAAGCACAAGAAGTTCTCAAGGATATACATGAAGGTGATTGTGGAAACCACACTGGGGGCAGAGCCTTAGTATCCAAGATACTGAGGATAGGTTACTTCTGGCCAACAATGAAGAAGGACTCAATGAACTTCTCCAAAAAATGTGATGCTTGTCAAAGACACAGCAACATCTTGCATCAACCAGCTGAACCATTATATCCTATCATATCCCCGTGGCCATTTATGAAATGGGGAATGGATATTATGGGAAAGCTGCCCAAGGCTCCTGGTGGAAAAGTCTTTATGCTGCCATGACAGATTACTTCTCCAAGTGGATCGAAGCAGAAGCATTTGTCCAAGTTAAAGAAAAGGATGTGATCTCATTCATCAAACGCAATATCATGACAAGATTTGGTATCCCAGCAGAGATTGTTTGTGACAATGGATCAAAGTTCATCGGTAGTAGAACAACCAACTTTTGTGAAAGTTGGGGAATCAAGATGGTGACTTCAACTCCAGTACATCCTCAAGCCAATGGTCAAGTAGAGTCAAGTAACAAGATCATCATCAACAATTTGAATAAGAAATTGGGATCCAAGAAGGGAAAATGGGCTGAAGAACTACCATTTGTTCTTTGGGCTGATAGAACCACTTCAAAAAATGCAATGGGACAAACACCTTTCTCTTTGGTGTTTGGGGCCGAAGCTGTTATCCCTACAGAAATGGTGATCCCCACAGCGAGAACTAGCATCCAAGATATTGAGTCCAACAACCAAAGCCTTACTGAAGACCTGGATACCATTGATGAACTCAGAGATCTCGCCAGGATCTGAATTGCAGCATATCAACAAAGAATAGCCAAATCATACAATAAGAGTATCAGGATTCGAAGATCCAAGTAGGAGATATGGTGTTAAGAAAGGCATTTCAGAATACCACTAACCCAGCAGACGGAAAGCTAGCTCCCAAGTGGGAAGGTCCTTACTTGATTGATTCAGAAGTAGGAAAAGGGGCCTACAGGTTAATCACTATGGAAGGTGTTCCTATACCAAGAGCTTGGAATGCTATCCATCTTAAGACATATTTTTGTTAGTATCCTTGACTGGTATGTTCGTATCCTCAATATTTCAGGATAAAGGTATTTTCCTTTGCTTATTTTTACATTATTACATACTTAAATTTGATTATCTCTTCATCAATTTTACTAACTTAAGCATCGGAGGGGTGTTAGCCAGGCTAACACCCACCCCTCATTAAGAGTTTAGTGTTTTGCAGTTATCCCAGCTGATAATCCGTTTGTTGTTGGCTGTATACCGAATCCCTAAGATAAGTGGCAGACGTGTCACACATATGGTTTATAACATTTTAATGTTATCTAAGGTTTATAACATTTTCATGTTATCTAAAGTTTTAGCATTTTCATGTCCATACGTTTGGGACTTTCCCCAGTTTTATCTAAAGTTTAGAAATCTTCATGTCTCTCAAGTAAAGGCCTAGTCTCTAGTGAAAATGCTTTATCGTCAGTAAAAAGGCTTTATCGCCAGTAAATGGCCTGTATCGCCAGGATTATCTAACTTTGTTTTGACAGATCGGAGATCGACCATGTCGCTAAGCATAGAGATGTTACTAAATTATTTTTAACTTAGCAAATTCCAATAGCACGATGCATAAAAAGATCAGCAATTGGGGACATCGTGTGTAAGTTTTTCAATTTATCATCATCTGCGGAGGTACACTTTTATACCTAATCTTTCCTTTGCATCTTATTTGAAATTTGATCTTTCGGCTTAATTGTGTCAAATTTCAGTTATAGAGGTTTTAAACACATATTTTCTGGATGTGTTATCCTTAACGTATTTTTCTAAATATATTAAGGACATGTTCTCTACAATACACCAACCTCAAATATTGTATTTTTTACTATGATAAGTTTTGAGAATTTATTTCATAGATATATTATACTTAACATACCTTACTTTAGGAAGTTTAAAAACATTTTTGGATGTGTTATGTTAAAAACATATCAAATTGATTTTTCTTAAAAATATTTGTCAACACTTTAGATTCAAGAATATATTGTCCTTCAAATATTTTATCTGAATGCATGATTGAACTTAAAAACATATTTTTTAGATATAATCCTTAGAATATTTTACTCTAAAGTATAAAGAGTTTAAGGAATGTGTTTAGGATATATTATCCTCAAGATAGTCTATTTCAAAAACTTAGAAATATTTCGCAAGACATGTTCTAATTAAAACATATTCGGATAGATTATCTAAAATGACATACAAAATACAATACTTAGGCCACAAGATCATATCCTTACTAACGTTAAGTGCAGGAAAATAAAAGGTAAAACATGGGCTTCGTCTTGAAAAGTCAAGATCCCTCCACCCAAGTAGTGCCAGATGTCCAAAAGCAAGGATAACACGGGCTTCTTCATGAAAAACCAAGATCCCTCCACCCGTGCATCCTATTACCCTAAGCATACTTGTTCCAGAAAGAAAATAGAAATTGTCCAAGACAGCCATTACAAACCAACATCAAACCACAAACAAACATTCATAAAAACCGGGCTCAGGCCTTGTCTTTATCGCCATCATTGCCCTGTTGATCCTTCACCGCCTCGCCAATCGCCAACTTTCACCGCCTTATCGGCCACCTTATCCACCATGCCCGGACTCGGCTCTTCCACATTCTCTCCGCCACGATATTCTCTGAAACGACCACATCCCAAAAGGGAGTCTCTAACCCAGCAGCCTTAGCCTCCTGAGCCTGGACTTAATGATGGAAAGCTTAAGTTTTTTACTCGTGGTGATTGAAGATAAAGAGCAAAGAGAGAAAGAAATTTACAATGATATCGGGTGAAGGTTTAAAATATTTATCTGAGATAAAACAAAGGGGTTTTGACGTTTCTATGGACGATCGACACGTGCAGCTTATCCACTCCATCTACAGAATTCAAGATAAAATTTTACAGCTGTAATCCGTATCAACAGCTGTTAAATTTGGGGACAATTGTTAGGGCTCGAATTTTCAGTATCCTGGACAAGCAGTTGGTTCAGGTTAACTCCAGGATACGGTATCCTTCAAGGTAACAGGTATCCCTAATATGTTGTATAACTAACAACTTGTACACAGCCGTTCCTTGTTTACCAGGTCAAAAGATGTCGCCATAATTGCCTAAAGATCCGGACTTGCTGTTAATAGGACGTGACCATAAAGGAAAATGCGCTTAATGGGGGAATTAATGGCTAATTGGATTTAGTCTATAGTTTCCTAATTTATAGGAACGTTTTTAGCTACTTTTTATTATAAATAGAGCACCCACTCGGATCAACACACACACACTCTAGACACACGAGACTTACTAGTACTCGCACTCTCTGTAAACACGATCGAGTTTTAGCTCCACACTTGTAACCGATTTTCATTATTAATAAACTGGTGGTGATAGTTTTCACCACCCGGGGTTTTTTTCTTGTTATCCTCAGGATAACGGGTTTTTTCCTTGCAACAAATCTCTGTGTTCAAAGAGTTTTACATTCAATTTTACAAGCACCTACTCCCATTCTACTAATTTGGTTGTAAAATCACGTTTGTTAATTTTTGACTGAAACAATTCCATTTTCCAAAAATACTAAAGCAGGCCCTTATGCGGCTCTGCGAGCGTGCAAAGTGCGCCATCAAAACGCCACATTATGCCTATAGCCCGAGTCTGAGTCTGAGTCCGAGTTTGTGCGCGTGCGAGTCGGGTGCTTCGCACCCTCCGCTATGACTATATAGAGTGATTAGTCATATTAAAACATTTTTATGGAAATTTGCTTCCTTATAAAGAGCCTCCATTTCTTTTCACCCTTCCATGTGGGATGAAAGTTTTCTTCCTTATTTTTACCCATGTGAAATGCTTCCAATTTCTTCCATCTTTCCATGTGGGATGGAACTTTCTCATTTCCTTAAGATAAGATGCCTTTATTTTTCTTATCCTATTTTTTCCCATGACTTATCTTGAGAATATTTTTAATCCTTCAACTTTTATGATTGTAATCAGTTTCTAACACCGATTCCTGTATATTGATCAGTTTTTGCTACTGACCCCTGTTTATAAATCAGTTTCTGTTACTGATTCCTGTTTCTGTTTTTAGCTTTCTGATTGATTGACTATTATCTCGGACTTATAGTAGAAGATTAACATTTGTGTAAATATCTAGTTCAACGATCTAGATTCAGAACCCGTAGTCTGTTTTGTATAGATGTAAACTTAACAATTTATTTGTTTGTATAAAACATTTGGACTTTTAGTCCCTTTGTTTAATAATCAATTATATGTCAGGTTTCTTTTTTAGGAAGAAACATTTATTCTTGGTTTCTTCTTCAAGAAGAAACATTACTTTAACTATAACCTGTGTGATTGAATAGTATATTTCTAAACATTAAGAAATACTATTTTTAACTATACCCTTTGCCTGTAAATGATTACGTTTCTTAATCATTAAGAAACAATAATTAACTATAACTTTCGCTTATAAAAAGTTATATTTTACTTAACAGTAATCAAGGTTCGGGCTTACCCCTTAGGGATGAGCTAGGTACCGTACCGGTACCGAAATTACCGTTCCCGAAAATCGCCAAATCTTGCTACCGGTACCGGTACCGAAATATTCGATTCGGTACCGGTACGGTACCGATATTGAAGGTAAAAATTCAGGAAATACCGGTACTACCGTACCGGTACCGGTACCGTACCGATCCCGAAACTCAAAACATTTGGTACCAAGTTGGTACCGACGGTACCAAATCGGTACCGGTACCAAGTGCGTGAAAAATGTCTGTGAGTTAGGTGTG
This sequence comes from Bidens hawaiensis, assembly GCF_021521415.1. NCBI lineage: Eukaryota > Viridiplantae > Streptophyta > Magnoliopsida > Asterales > Asteraceae > Bidens > Bidens hawaiensis. The sequence goes on along the minus strand of NW_027495334.1, from coordinate 64,918 downwards.
AAATCGCGTAACGCGACAGTCCCTTCACTTAGGGCATCGCGTAGCGTGATGTCAGAGAAACGACGCGTGGCTGCTGACTCAGCCCTAGCATTTTCCATGTGTCCCCCCGTTGCGACACCATCGTGTAGCGCGATGGTCTGGTTCTTGGGCTCATCGTAGCGCAATAGGTTTCAGAACTCAAATTTTTATTTTTAGTCCATCGTCTATGATAACTTGTTACTTCTTGATCATACTTCCATTTTCAAAAATACTAAAGCAGCCCTTATGCGGCTCGCGGCGATGCGAGCGTGCAAAGTGCGCCATTAAAACGCCACATTACGCCCATCGTCTGAGTCCGTGTCCGAGTCCGAGTTCGTGCGCGTCGGGTGCTTCGCACCCTCAGCTAGGACTATAGAGAGTGATTAGTCATATTAAAATATTTCTGTGGAAATTTGCTTCCTTATAAAGAGCTTCCATTTCTTTTTACCCTTCCATGTGGGTTGAAAGTTTTCTTCGTTATTTATACCCATGTGAAATGATGGAATTTCTCACTTCCTTAAGATAAAATGCCTTTATTTTTCTTATCCTAATTTTTCCCATGACTTATCTTGAGAATATTTTTAATCCTTCAACTTTCAAAGTTGAAAATTTTAGTCCAAAATAAATATGGGTTTTTCCTAGGTGTTACATCCTCCCCAAATTGAAATGAATCTCGTACTCGAGATTCGCTTGTCTTATACTGGATGCTCTTACTTACTGATTCATGATCAGATTCTATCTAATCTGATCTTCGAGTTTAACTGTCAATGCAGAATGAATGAAATTTGGATCTGTTGCTAACGTTACATCTTATTTGATGTAATCAATCAATATTTCAGAATTTCATAAGTAATTGTAAATTGCTAAACACAGTGGCCAGTTGTATTTAATTATTTACCTCGCCTTATGTATTCTAAATATTTACCAATGTTAGCTCTATTTTTTCTTGGATTCGATCTGTCGAATCAATTCCATCTTTTGATCCTGATCTTTTGTTTTCCTTATATTCTGCCAGTTTCGTCATATTTGATATGTTATCAATCATATTTCTTGAACAATCTCAAGCTTTTTTTGTTTGACCTTTTGATCAATCCCTGTTGATATTCCATTAACAGTATTTCTTGAATGTCTTCGATCGATAAGAGATTTCTTTCAATGATATAATTTATCTTATATTAGTGATATTCAAAATCCTTTCCCTCAGTATGTTATTAACCTATATTTGTAATAGGCTGGCATAAGTATCTAGATGGTTTTTCTTGATTAATCAGTAGACTTTAAGTCTGTTTCAGTTAAGCAAACTCGTGGTCTGATCAGCAGACTTTTAAGTCTGATTCAGTTTAGTAGACTCTTAGATTTGGCCTAACCTTAATAGAGTTTTTATTGTCGTATTTTGTATTTACATATGATGCTTAGTATGGCACGCTTTGGCCTAATAGAGATAGTTCATCCAACTGGATGAATCTGTCATATGATAAACCAAATCAGCATGTTATCGGTTTTGAGTGTCAGCTTTAAATTCAATTGAGCATTCTTGTGTATTGACAATATCTGTATGCTAATATTTCATTTATAACTTAGAGAATTAAAAACCCTTTCTCGGTTTATAAAATTTCTCTTTTCAACACGAGTTACAACTATTGTACAGAAGTTAACTAATCTATCTGGCATTATTTTAATATCATCTGTCTTTTCTTGATTGTTGTCAGATATTTCTGATTTTCTTCTGACATTAGTGTCAGTCTTGATTGACTTTTCTTTTCGGGCAATTTGTTTTAAAGTGACCTGTTTCTCCACATATGAAACACACTTCTAGTTTCTTCCTAAATTCTTGTATTGTGTGTCATTCTCTATTGAAGTATGCACACTTATCTGTGCCTTCACGTCGACATTTCCCAGAATGTTTTCTTCCACAAGTTTTACAAGTGGATTTTGAAGTATGTCCTTCTTTTTCAATCTTCTCTAAATTCTTCGGTTCCTTTGTTTATTTTTCTTCTTTCTTTTCCTCCTCTAAGTTTCTTATCATTCTATTTATCAAGTATCTGGCGACTTCCATGGGTAATTCAATTGTTTGCGGTATATTAGCTCTTACTAAGTCTCTTATCTCTCTTGGTAATCCGAATATATAACGAGTTATCTTATGATATTCTGGAGTAACCAGATGTAGAACTGGTCGGCAATATTCAAGGAATTTAGTATTATATTCCCTGAGATTTGTAGCAACAACTTTGTGATTCCATAACTGAGTTGAATCCGATCCATCTCATGAAGTGGACAATATTTCTTTGTAACGAAATCTTTGAATTCTTCCCAGCTTAGATTATACATCGTTTCTCGTCCCTTATTCCAAATTACGTATTCCAAAATTCAAGAGCTTCTCCCTTGAACATTTGTGATGAATATTGGATAGCTTCTTCATTTGTACACTTGCTAATGTAGACAATTGCTTATTGTTCTTCTAGCCATCTTAAAGCGGCTATAGCATCCTTATCTCCATAAAATTCCTTAGGTTTGTAAGCTTGGAAAATTTTAATGTTAAATCCTCCTTGATGCTTCCACTTCTTTCGAGGATTCTCTCTTAAATTGTTGTCAGATGCAGAGCTATCATAAGCTTCATTTTCTTTTAAATGAATAGATTTACTTTGACTTTTCTTGTTTGATTGGCACTGTTTTGTAGAATTATCTTTGATAGTATCTTGAATCATCCTCTTGATTTCATCTTTATATTTTGCAGGAAGTTCCTTGTTTTCATTGTTAATATTCTCTCCGCTTCCAACTTTATTGGAAGGATTGTTCTGCGAGTGTGCACTTTCTTCTCTTGACATATGATATAACGTTTAATATACATTAATCCTGTGTACATTTTTTACAATATTTTATTAGTTTATGTTTGGTTTTCGTAAGATTTGTATACTACTAACATGCTTTTATATTTTAGGTCCCGGAACATGTTCGTGGTTAAAGAGGGCGAAAAACGATAAAAAAACTAGCTAAACTAGCGAACCAAAGGATCAGGAAACGAACCCGACCGAACTAGAAGAGAACCGGACTAGCTAGACCGGCTGCCCCCCTCCCATCCACGCCGAAGCGCCGCGCGGCGGCCCCTGATTCCAGAATCTTCCAGCTTTTAATCGTCTTACATATTTTTGGACACATGTTGCCTATATAAAGACCCCTAAACTCACCCTTAAGCATACCATGAAGTTCCAGACGAATTTGGTGAGTTCCGAAGCATGGACGAGTTTTTGGCAGCTTTGGAGTCGGAGAATCAGCTGGTGTTGCTCATAATAGTTGAAGACGAAGAACACGGGTTTTATCTTTTGTTTATTTCGTTTTCATTTTTTTACCGCCATGAATTCTTTATTATTTGTTTTGCTTAAACCTAAGATGGTAGGCTAAATTGAATGAACTACTTAGGCTTATGATGAACTTATTTTGACGTTTTGTTTTGACTTGGGATTATTTATTGTTATGGTTTTTATGGTTAAGTAAAAGATTTATCTATAATTAGTTGATGCGTATGGATGCTTAGGATTGTTTGATGAATTTTATTCCATAGTTTTCCTTGATTATTCTTTGTCGTATGATAGGATTGCTATTAGGTCAATTACTTTGTGTTCTTGATTATTTTATGATTGATGTCATGATAAGGTCATAGGAATAATATTGTCAAATAAACCTAAGTGTGCTTCTAACCTAAAATCTGTAAAGTGCTAGGTTATTGATAAGTCTTTACTATTTAATCTTGCTAGATTTAGTTCTTCGTAAGGAGTCCGTCTAGGGTTGGTTATTTATTATTGCTTATCAAATCAAGTAAATATAGTAAATTGCCTTTGATTTCTGCTCTGTAAGGTAGGATTTCATATAAAGGAACTAAATTATAAATAATTGGGTGACCGTAAGTGAACTGGATTTTTAATACTGGTGTGCGTTAAAACTTGTTAGAAATCCATAGGTGTCTCTTGAGAAGGGTCAGGGGTCCTGTTCGGGTTTTCTTTTATGTATCTATTTTGTGATCCCAGTCCATAACTAAACATTTTCTCGGGTTAATTCATTACTGAAATTTAGGGAATTTTAGCCTAGGTAGTTTTCTTATTATCATCTTATTTTTATAACAAACTTTGTTTTCGTTTAAATTACTTGTTTTCTTAATTATTTTTTAATTATAGTATTAAATTATTATTTTAAATAAAATCCCCCCAAACAAATATAATTAATAAGTCGTGTTTTGTAGTCGAGTCTAATTAGCTAATAAACGTAATTTACAAAGTCTCGTGTGTTCAATATCCAGACTTACTTAGCAGTACCAGAGTCGACCGGTTCACTTGCCGGTTAGTAGTTTAGTCGAGTTTTAGAGAGTCTAGAATTTATTACTTAGTGTTTACTTTTAGTTAATTTTAGTTAATAATATTAAACTACTTCAAGCACATCAAGTTTTTGGCGTCGTTGCCGGGGACTCTAGGTAATTGCGTTATTAGCTTTGATTGGACCTACTTGCTACATATGTGCTACTTGTTTTGCTTTACGTTTGTTTGATTCATAGGAGTCTAATTAAGTCTAGTTTGTTTTTAATTATTAATTTGTTTTAATTATTTCCGTTTTATTAGAAACTACTTACTCGGTCTTTTGCGTTTTGTAGGTATATGCCACATCTTCCTTCGCTAGGACCACCGTTGAATTGTTTTGGACCTACTCCGTTGAAGTCCGAGGCAAGTTCGTCAGAAAAGCAACCGATCACCATAGATACTTTACCAAAGTCATCACCCGCCAATTCACCACCACCAAGTCCTAGACCCGTTCCAATGGCCGAGAATAACCGCACCGTGTACCAGCAAGCTTTTGAAGGGTTCCATGGAGATCACCCACTAATTGTCCCTCCCGACATAGTAACCCTAACTCGTGGCAGATCCCATCCTATGTCATGACCAACATCACCCAACACCACCAATTCCATGGCCGTGAAGATGAAGATGCACCGACACACATCAACCGTCTGACTCGTGTGTTCAAAATGTTCAATTTGCAAGGTGCTAATGATGATGCGATCTTCCTTCACTTGTTCCTGTTTACACTTTCAGGCCGTGCCGCCACTTGGCTCGATTCACAACCTGCTGGAACATTCACCATATGGGAGGTGCTTCGCAATGCATTCCTCAAGAAGTACTTTCCATCTGCTAAGGCCTCTCGCCTCCATGATCAGATCCACTCCTTCCACATGGAGCCGGATGAGGCATATTACTAATCTTAGGAGCGCTTTCAGAATTTGCTTTCCCATTGTTCACAACATGGGCTCACACCTTGGGCCCTTGTTGAGAAGTTTTACAATGGGTTTATTTATGAGGCTCAAGCGAGGTTTAACATAGCTGCTGGGGGTAATTTGATGGACATGAAGAATGTGACCGAGTGTAACAATATGTTTGAAAGTTTCACGCAATCTGAGTACGCGAAGAAGCCACGAGGCAGGAATTCCAATCCCGTCACCAGTACACCCTCATCCGCTCAAGGTGTACACCAGGTTAATCTAGATACTGGTATGGCTGCTGCTTTGGAGAATCTTACCCGAGAGATAAAAGAGTTAAAGTCTAAGTTGGATAAGTATGAGATGTGTAGGGGTGGTCATTGTACGCTGGAGTGTCTGTTGATGAATAATCAAGATGTTGATATTGTGGCCGGTCAGAACAGGTTCCCTAATGCTTACAACAACATGTAACGTCCGTAAATTTTCGATAAAAAGGTTTAACCTTGTGTTGTGTTCACCTTCCGGGCTTGGCCAGGCATCCTTCCTAGGGCTCCTTGACCACCCTCAAAAACGTTTCTCACTTAACTTTTCTTCCAATTTCAACCATTAGTAAAATAGAGGGACTAGAATGTATTATTGTTTTTATATTATACAAAAAAAATAATAAACCCTAACCCTACAAGGTCCGATCGGCGCCCCCCCTCTCCTCTCTTCTCGATTTTCGTGCAAGACCAGCTCATTCCGGCCATCCAAACTTCAATTCCAGGTCGGTATTATATGTATACAACTCCTTTTCACGTTAATTCATCCTTATGGCGCATTTTTCGTCGAAATTCGGTTGTTTTTAGGATTGTCGGGTGGCTGTCCAATTGGGCAGTTTCGGGGCTGTTTCGGCTAAGGTTTTTGCACCAAAAATTTCCTAGGTATGTCACTTACAAGGTACTAAAATTTCATGGTCATTGGAATTGGTTAGGTCGGCCAATTGTTAATAGTTTGAAAACTAGGATTCGGTTGACTAGTTTGTGAGTTGTTGTGTTTAACGCGTTGTTTGAAGGAATTGACAACCAATTCAAATATTGTAGACTTGGCATGATATGTGGGCTGTGAAAAACTGATTTTTTGAGTATTTGGAGTGAATTAGTTGTCGGATACTTGAACGGGTCGGTACGGCGCAAATTCGAGTTTATTGGTAATTTGTACATCGTGCTTGCGAATTACTGACCCATTCAACTTGTGTAGCGTCGTGTGGACTTGCTGGCTGTAATTTTACTAAATTTGGTCCACATAGGGCTGAGTCGGTATCTAAGTGCATAAACAACCCGTTAGCGCGCGTATTCGTTAAAGTCAACAACTTTCGAGGGTAAATTGGGAACCCTTTGTCCCCGGGATTAACTAAGGGTGGTTTTGGTAAATGCATGGCCTCGGGGCTGATATAATTTAATTTGGTAATGGCAAGGCTTTAGGTCAATCAAATCATGTCAGAACGTCTCGTAGGATAAGCGAGTCGGTACGTTTAGTTAGTAATCTTTTTGTGCAATCCGACAGGCTTGTAAACTGTGGATTGGCTTTGAGGTTCTCAAACCCTTTGGTATTTTTGCAGCTCGTTTCAGGTGATTTCATGATGCCCTTTTTACTCTTTTTACGTTTTGGGCTAGCATACACACCGAAATCCAATTTTATACGATTTTACCCGTTACAACTATTTGAATGGTACTACATGGTCTCACTCGTGATTGTGCATTTTGAAAGTTATATTTGAATTATTTTATATGCTTTAGGATATTTTAGACTCGTTTATGGTCTTGTATCCTTTAAGGTTACATACATTATTTATGGTCTAGACTCGAGGATGTTAATAGACTTTGTAGTAATTGAATATGAGTAGACCTATTTACTTAGTTCACGTATGGGATGATATATATATATATATATATATATATGCATGTATGGAGATATGTATGTATGTATGAGTATGTGTTACCTTATAGCCTACGGTTGTGTGATGATATTTAGTTCCTCGTGACTAAGAATGATGTGAGTAGGCTTATTGATGTGTGTGTGCATGGTGATTCACGGACGGGTCAAATATATTACTCGGGTTTTCAAATCCCGTGGTGGAGAGGCCCGTGTGGCGTGATCATCATTTTGGCGGGTCAAATATGTTACTCGGGTTTTAAAATCCCGTGGTGGAGAGGCCCGTTGAATGTTGAGCCGTGATCGGGTCAAATATATTACTCGGGTTGTACCCGTGGTGGAGAGGCCCGTATCACGTGCTTGGATGTGTAAGTTGTGACCGAGTCAAATTTGTTACTCGGGTTTGACCCGTGGTGGAGAGGCTCGTTTCACATGCTTAGGTCTTACCGCTTCCGGGTCAAATATATTACTCGAGTCTTGACTCGTGGTGGAGAGGCCCGTGTACGTGTGTTCGACGATGAATGTATTATTTGGTGAATTATAAAAATTATTTTATTATTATCCCCTCTATTGTTTAGAATTATAAGTTTTGAAATAAAGTATGAAATATTGTCTATGAAAACCTGAACTCACTCAGCTTTAGCTGACTTTGTGTGTATGTTAGATTGACTTTCAGGTTAAGAAATGGATGCTACCGCTTGGACGTGCTGGATGCTACTTGGAAGGTTGAAGGCATTTCTGGTCAAGGATTTCAAATAAAACGGATATTTTATTTACATGTATGGGATGATATATATATATATATATATATATATATAATATGCATGTATGGAGGTATGTATGTATGTATGAGTAAGTGTTACCTTATAGCCTACGGTTGTGTGATGATATTTAGTTCCTCGTGACTAAGAATGATGTGAGTAGGCTTATTGATGTGTGTGTGCATGGTGATTCACGGCCGGGTCAAATATATTACTCGGGTTTTCAAATCCCGTGGTGGAGAGGCCCGTGTGGCGTGATCATCATTTTGGTGGGTCGAATATATTACTCGGGTTTTAAAACCCCGTGGTGGAGAGGCTCGTTGAATGTTGAGTCGTGATCGGGTCAAATATATTACTCGGGTTGTACTTGTAGTGGAGAGGCCCGTATCACGTGCTTGGATGTGTAAGCTGTGACCGAGTCAAATATATTACTCGGGTTTGACCCATGGTGGAAAGGCTCGTGTCACATGCTTAGGTCTTGCCGCGTCCGGGTCAAATATATTACTCGAGTCTTGACTCGTGGTGGAGAGGCCCGTGTACGTGTGTTCGACGATGAATGTATTACTTGGTGAATTATATTATTTATTATATTTTTATCCTCTCTATTGTTTATAACTATAACTTTTAAATAAAGTATGAATTATTGTTTATGAAAACTTAAACTCACTCAGCTCAAGCTGACTTTGTGTGTATGTTAGATTGACTTTCAGGTTAAGAAGTGGATGCTACTGCTTAGACGTGCTGGATGCTACTCGGGAGGTTGAAGGCATTTCTGGTCGAGGAATTCAAATAAAACAAATATTTTATTTACATTTGATTTTGGACACCTGTACCTGTGTTTTGGGATTTTTAAATACTTACACATTTTCCGCTGTTATTTACTCTGAACTTGTTTTAAATAAAACGAATTGTTTAGTTTTAAATTTTTGTGAATTTGTGGACGTGATCACCAACTGTACGAATTCCGGGATTCGGGGTCTTACACAACAACAATCAGAACTGGAACAGCTACAAGAATCAGAATCAAAATCAAGTTCAAAATAACTCGAATTGGCGTCCGGCCGGTGGGCAACCTGGTTTCCAAGCTCCGTATAACCGAAATCAGGGACAGTATAACAATGATGGCTTCAATGGTCAAAGTTCGAATAATGTGCCGGATCTGAGTAAGAAGTTGGACGAGATGATGCAGCAAATTGTTACTAGAGATCAAGCCACTCAAAAGACCTTTGCCGAGCATGATCTGCTTTTCAAGAATCAACAATCAGCTATGCTCGACATGTAACGAACCACTGGTGATATTGCCCGACAATTGAATGAGAGACCCTCGAGACCGTTTTCAGGTTCTACTCAACAGAATCCAGCCGCTCAAATAAAGGCAATTACTATTCGTAGTGGCAGGGTTTTGGGTCCCGATGTGTGAAGGAATGAGGTTGAAGTTGAAGATGAGGAGGTGATGGATGAAGAGATCGAGATGGAAGTACCGGGAAAAGTGCAGAACACCGCACCAGTTGCACCGCCAGTAGAGAAGAAGCCGGTTGAAGTCCGGCCATCACCTTTGATTGACCACTCACGTATCCCATATCCCGCTCGCGCGAAACATCAGAAATATACGCTGGAGTATGGGCATTTTCTTGATATGTTCCGACAGTTGAAGATTAATCTCCCATTCATTGAAGCCCTCCAACACATGCCGAAGTACGCCAAGTTTCTGAAAGACCTGTTGAAGAGGAAAGATAGGTTGGGGGAGGTGTCATCGATTCTCCTTATGGGGCGGTAGTGTTAAACCGCGTGCCTGAGCAGTTATCGGATCCGGGTGTGTTTACGATTCCGTGTTTGTTTGGTAGTGATGCGATGGGCCATGCATGGGCAGATTTGGGTGCGAGTATAAATTTGATGCCGTATTCTTTGTATGAGAAGTTGGAGTTAGGCGAGCTTACACCGACTCGCATGTCTTTATCGTTGGCCGACCATTCGGTTAAGTATCCGCGAGGTATTATCGAGAATTTGTTAGTGAAGGTGGATAAGTTTGTGTTCCCGGTTGATTTTGTGGTGCTCGATATGGAGGCCGACGAGAAGGTTCCCATTATTCTTGGTCGTCCGTTTTTAGGAACCGCGAAGGCGCTTATCGATGTTTATGATAGGAAGATCACGCTTTGGGTTGGTGATGAGAATGTTACTTATGATTTCGCGAGGTCGATGAAGCTTCCGAGTGATTAAGATGATTCAGTGGTCCATGCCACTCTGTTTATTTGATTAACTCGTTTATTGCAGGTATTGATAGCTGTTTCGATTATATTTGTGGTGCGTATCTCATGGGAAGTAATGGGTTGGTTGATTGTGATGATTTGGGTGAGGATGAGTCGTGTGAGGACGATTCGGTTTGTGATGACTTGGTTGAGATTTCGGGTTTGCCCGAGATGATAAAGGTTAATGAGATTAGTTGCGAAAGCGAGGCGGGTTCTGTGGAGAAACCCGCTTCGTTAGAGTTGAAGGTAATCCCGTCACATTTAGAGTATGCGTATCTTGATGAGGGTGGGTTCGAACTTACCCGTTATTGTATCATCCAATTTGACGGAAGAACAAAAGACAAAGTTGATAGATGTGTTGAAGCTACATAAGGGGGCGATTGCGTTGAGACTTTCCAATATTCAAGGTATTAGCTCTGCTTATTGCACGCACCGGATTCTAATGGAGGATGAGTACAAGCCGGTGGTGCAACCACAAAGACGTCTCAATCCAAATATGCAAGAAGTTGTGAAGAAGGAGGTATTAAAGTTGATGGATGCCGGGATGATTTACCCAATTTCCGACTCTCCATGGGTGAGCTCGACCCAAGTTGTTCCGAAGAATGGAGGTATGACCGTTGTGATGAATGAGAGAAATGAGCTTATCCTTTCACATACGGTTACCGGTTGGAGAGTATGTATCAATTATCGGAGGTTGAATGATGCCAACCCGGAAGGACCACTTTCTGTTGCCGTTTATTGATCAAATGTTGGAGCGTTTGGCAGGTCAGCAGTTTTATTGTTTTCTTGACGGTTTTTCGCGATATTTTCAAATCCCCATTGCACCGGAATACCAAGAGAAGACGACTTTTACATGTCCCTATGGCACGTTTGCGTACCGACGCATGCAGTTTGGACTATGTAACACTCCGGCTACCTTTCAGCGTTCTATGGTGGCCATCTTTCAGGATATGATTGAGAAGTCCATGGAGGTGCTTATCGACAATTTTTTGGTTTACGGTAATTCTTTCGATCATTGTTTGGCTAATCTTTAGAAGATGTTGAAGAAGTGTATTGAGACAAAGTTGATGTTTAATTAGGAAAAGTGTCATTTTATGGTGACGGAAGGGATCGTGTTGGGTCATAAGATCTCGAGAGATGGTATTGAGGTGGATCGTGCGAAGATTGATACTATAAGTAGACTTCCTCCACCGACGAATGTGAAGGCGATTAGGAGTTTCTTGGGCCATGTGGGATTTTATCAGCGATTCATCAAAGATTTTTCCAAAATTACTCGCCCGATGACCCGACTCCTTGAGAAAGATGTACCGTTTGTATTTGATGATAAGTGTGTGAAGGCGTTCACGTTTTTGAAAGAGAAGCTTGTAAGTGCTCCCATTATTTGTTCTCCCGATCGGAGCTTGCCATTCGAGCTCATGTGTGATGCTAGTGATTATGCAATTGGAGCGGTTTTGGGGCAAAGGCGAGATAAACATTTTCACCCCATCTATTATGCCAACAAGACGTTGAATGATGCCCAAGAAAACTACACCACCACCGGGAAGGAGCTTTTAGCCGTTGTTTTCGCATTTGACAATTTCGGTCGTATCTCGTGCTTTCGAAGACCACCGTTTATACCGATCATGCAGCCTTGCGTTTTCTCTTTCACAAGAAAGACGTGAAGCCTCGTCTTATACGGTGGATTCTTCTACTTTCCGAGTTTAACATCAAGATTAAAGATAAGAGGGGCGCAGGAAACGTAGCGGCCGATCATTTATCCCGCTTAGAAGACCCGAGGAGTGAAGAGTTGCGTGAGGAGGAGATTAGAGATACATTCCCTCACGAGTCGATCGATTTTGTTGCGGCTGAGAGCAAGGTATGCCATGGTTCACTGATTTTGCTAATTATTTGGCTAATGGTTTTGTGTTAGAGGGTATGACTACGCAACAAAAGAGGAGATTCTTCCAGGATGTGAATCGGTATGTGTGGGATGACCCGTTCTTGTTTAAGATTGGTTGTGATCAGATTCTGAGGAGGTGTGTGACGAAAGAAGAAGGTTGGGATACTCTCAAACATGTTCACGAAGGGTTGACTGGAGGTCATCATGGTGCGTATGCTACCGCACAGAAGGTGTTTGATAGTGGGTTTTATTGGCCGACAGTTGTGAAAGATGTTGAAGAGTTGTGAAGCTTTGTGATGCGTGCCAAAGAATAGGTAATATTTTTCCAAGAATGAGATGCCTCAAAACCCATACAAATTCTTGAAATCTTTGACGTTTGGGGTATCGATTTCATGGGACCGTTTCCCACATCGAATGGTAATAAGTATATTTTGGTGGTGATTGATTATGTGTCGAAGTGGGTGGAAGCCCAAGCGTTGGCTACGAATGACGCATGAGTTTTTGTGAGGTTCCTAAAGAAGTTGTTTACTCGTTTCGGTACTCCGAGAGCTATTATTAGTGATCGGGGCACCCATTTTTGTAATTCCGTCATGGAGAAAGCATTGGCTCGTTATGGGGTTACTCATCGTACCTCTACTGCCTATCACCCTCAAACAAATGGTCAAGTCGAGAATGCAAATCGAGGAGTGAAGAGGATTTTAGAGAAGACGGTTTGGGTAAGTTGGAAAGATTGGTCGGAGAAGTTAGATGATGCGTTGTGGGCATACCGAACCGCGTACAAGACTCCATTGGGTACTACACCGTTTATGCTTGTTTATGGTAAGTCTTGTCATATTCCGGTTGAGTTGGAGCATCGTGCTTATTGGGCATTGAAGACGGTGAATGTTGATCTTACCGAGGCTGCAAGGAAAAGATACTTTCAGATTCATGAGTTGGAGGAGCTTCAGGATGCATCATATTCCTGATCGTTGAACATCAAAGAAAAAACGAAAGCTTTACACGATAGGCGTTTGAAATGAGGTACAGAGTTCAAGAAAGGCGATAAGGTATTTTTATTTAACTCTTGTTTGAAGTTGTTTGCAAGAAAGAAGAGATCGAAGTGGACGGGACCATACTTGGTGAAAGAAGTTTTCCCCGTATGGAGTGGTAGAGTTGGAGAATCCGGATAATGGAATGTCTTGGAAGGTGAACGGTCATCGTTTAAAGCACTATCTTGGAGGACCGGAGGAATCAGTCGAGATGGAGGAAACCCCTCTCGATCCGTCACACTGAATTGTCACACGTGGTTCTTGAGTGAATACTCAAGTGTAGAGTTTGTACATTCTTTCCTATTTTTATTTCTATTTTATTTTATTTTTCCTTGAGTCACTGACGTAGTTTTTTTTGCAGTTTTTCTTTATTTTTTTTGTAAGTTTTGAAGGAAGAGAGTGTGAGATAGAAGATCCCCTTGAAATATAATGCAACATTCAAGTGTGAGAATGGAGTAGCAGGAAGCCGTATACTTTTCTTATTATTTATTTGCTGCTTTTATTCTTGTTTGTTGGTTGGTCCGGTTCCATACTTTGAATGATTAATATCTATCGAGGTTGATAAGATGAATTTTTAGATATTGTTTGTATTGTTGCCGTTTCCATTCGTGTACGAGAGAAAGGAGATACTGGTTGTTGAGTACGTTCGGAGATGGAGGGCATTTATGGAAGAAGACTTCAAGCATTACACTTCATGCGAATACTACTAGCTAAGTCTTTTCCTTTTTACTTTGTTTTTATATTTTTAGTTTTTAATTGTTAGCTTTGTTTTGGTCTTATTTATTTTTATATTTTTAGGTTTTGTTCTGTTTTTCAAATTTTGAGTCGTGTTTCCATCTCTGCATCGAGGACAATGCAAATTTTAAGTGTGGGGAAACAGGCACGCGGTCAGAGCCCCGGGCTCCTCCCACTGCTTGGGAGCTTACGGTTTCATGTTCTATTTCACTTCCCGATGGGGGTTCTTTTCACCCTTCCCTCACGGTAGTACTTCGCTCGAGGCATTTTCTCTACCCCTTCTTACCCTGAAAAAGCAGGGTCACCTTACGTCCTTGAACCGATAACCATCTTTCGGCTAACCTAGCCTCCTCCGTCCCTCGGGACCAACAAGGGGTACATGTCTTTAACTTGTTTGGTCTTATCTAAAAGAAATTATTATTTAAAAATTATTAAAAAAGTTTTGATAGAATGTCCCTTGAAATTGTTTTTTTTTTTTTTTTTTTTTTTTTTTTTGCGTTTAAATGGGAGATAAGGATACTTATCGGGAATCAGTTTTTCAAACTACTAATAATAAGATATAATTAAAAAACACGCACTTAACTTGGGATGTATCGCTAGGCTCAGCCTTGAGAATGAAAGGGCAGTTTGATAGTTGGTTTTAAATGATATAATATGATTTTTGTGGGAAACATGTTGAGTCTGTATAAAATACAAGATGAAAGGTCGGGCCATACTCAAGCCTCATTTTTAGTTCGATTGTAGAAAATTATGAATTTTATAGAAAATCTGAATACGCTATCATACGATGCTTGGGTAGGTTTAAACATTAAAGTATACCGTGTAGCCGGTGATATAAACTTAAAACTTGCACTTCTAGTTTTAGTGTTTAACACTTCATAGGCGTATGATTTTATAGCCTTAAATCCTGTATTGATGGAATGCCTCGGGTTCGGAGACCACGGGTCTTTTTACGGTTGTTCATCTGGGTATCTTCGGATATTTAAATAAATAAAAGCTTTTAAGCATAAACCCGCAGTTTACTGCAATCATTACACTCACTTACATCAATTACAATGAAGTAAAATCTTGATGATCCAGTGATCTTCCCACTGTTAGTCATACGTGGTCCTCTTACTTGCGTCCCTTACCATTAAGAACAGGATCAACTAGAGACACGACGTATGTAAACCGACAGATGGAAACTTGTAAAATCACGTGTGGTAATGGGTTCGAGGTATTGCTTGATAACGGGGGTATGTCATGTAGTGGGGAACACTAGCTAGTTAGTTTAATAATTGAACCTTAATCGTATCTAATGGCTGCTTGGTATACTTTGATGTTTAAATTTAGGTGGATAAACAATATCCTTGATCGTCTTAGCTGTTCATGAAAAACGTGCAACAATGTTTTAATATGCTATTTATGAGTTTTAAGTCAAGTTGGGGTGGTTTGATCTGGTAAAATCTAAATAAAGCGGGTCTTGACTGTGGGTTCCACTAGATTATATACATAATAATAATAATAAATAGTTGGATCTTACTTGTCCCGGTAAAGACAAAGGCACAGGTTTAAGTGGACAATAATAATGGTGATTGCAGTTTTCGCGTTGTTCTAAATTTTAAGATAACCTATATGTTTGTAATACTGTATTTCTCCGATTCTGATCCCGTTGCAATGAGACTTTTTCAGGGACGAAAAAAGGTTAAGTGTGGGGATATTTGATATAACGTTTAATATACATTAATCCCGTGTACATTTTATATAATATTTTATTAGTTTATGTTCGGTTTTTGTAAGATTTGTATACTCATAACAAGTTTTTATATTTTAGGTCCCGGAACTTGTTCGTGGTTAAAGAGGGCAAAAAACAATCAAAAAACGAGCTAAACCAGTGAACTGAAGGATCAGGAAACGAACCGGACTGAATCAGAAGAGAACCGGACCGGCTAGGCCGGCCGGCCCCCTCCCATCCACGCTGGAGCGCCGCGCGGTGGGGGTGGCCACGCCCATCACGCGACGCGGCGGCCCCCCATACCAGAATCTTCCAGCTTTTAACCGTCTTACGTATTTTTGGACACCTGTGCCTATATAAAGATACCTAAACTCATCCTTAAGCATACCCTGAAGTTCCAGACGAATTTGGTGAGTTCCGAAGCATCCGAGACGAGTTTTTGGCAGCTTTGGAGTCGGAGAATTTGCTGGTGCTGCTCATAATAGTTGAAGACGAAGAACACTGGTTTTATCTTTTGTTTCTTTCATTTTCGTTATTTTACCGCCATGAATTCTTTATTGTTTGTTTTGCTTAAACCTAAGATGCTAGGCTAAATTGCATGAACTACTTAGGCTTATGATGAACTTATTTTGACATTTTGTTTTGACTTGGGATTATTTATTGTTATGGTTTATATGGTTTAGTAAAAGATTTATCTATATTTAGTTGATGCGTATGAATGCTTAGGATTGTTTGATGAGTTTTATTCCATAGTTTTCCTTGATTATTGTTTGTCATATGATAGGATTGCTATTAGGTCAATTACTTTGTGTTCTTGATTATTTTATGAATGATGTCATGATAAGGTCATAAGAATAATATTGTCAAATAAACCTAAGTGTGCTGCTAACCTAAAATCTGTAAAGTGTTAGGTTATTGATAAGTCTTTACTATTTAATCTTGCTAGATTTATTTCTTCGTAAGGAGTCTGTCTAGGGTTGGTTATTTATTATTGCTTATCAAATCAATTAAATATAGTAAATTGCTTTTGATTTCCATGCTGTAAGGTAGGATTTCGTATAAAGGAACTAAATTATAAATAATTGGGTGACCATAAGGGAACTTGATTTTTAATACTGGTGTGCGTTAAAACTTGTTAGAAATCCATAGGTGTCTCTTGAGAAGGGGCCCTGTTCGGGTTTTCTTTTAAGTATCTATTTTATGATCCCAGTCCATAACTAAACATTTTCCCGGGTTAATTCATTACTGAAATTTAGGAGATTCTAGCCTAGGTAGTTTTCTTATTATCATCTTATTTTCATAACAAACTTTGTTTTAGTTTAAATTACTTTTTTTCTTATTTAGTTTTTAATTATAGTATTAAATTAGAATTTTAAATAAAACCCCCCCAAACAAATATAATTAATAAGTCATGTTTTGTAGTCGAGTCTAATTAGCTAATAAACGTAATTTCGAGAGTCTCGTGGGTTCGATATCCAGACTTACTTAGTTGTAATAGAGTCGACCGGTTCACTTGCCGGTTAGTAGTTTATTTGAGTTTTAGAGAGTTCATAATCTATTACTTAGTGTTTATTTTTAGTTAATTATAGTTAATAATATTAAACTACTTCAAGCACATCAACATACTACGAAAAAATTTTAAAGATAAGTTCAATACTCGAAGAATTCAAAACATATCCTTTATTTATTATATTGTAGTTTTACAAAGTGCACAACATTATTATAACTACACTTGTTACAACTACTACTGTTCTTTTCATTTCTTTCAACAGATAATCAATTTCTTGATTTTACTATCCTTTTTGATATTCTCAATTGTTTCCTTTTCAGCGGACAATCAATTTGTTGATTTTACCATCCTTTATATTCTCAGTTGTTTCCTTTTCTTTTCCTTTTTCTTTTTCATTCTCTTCTTTCATCTCTATTTCGTTGAGTATTGATTCGGCTATTTTTGTAATGTCAACTCCAAAACATGTTGGCTCATCTCTGATGTACATTCCTTCATAATCTGTGCTCCAACGTTCATTTTGAGGATGGGCTAAGTAAGGATCTTGATTCATTGGATTATTGAAATATTCTTGCCCCTGAGGATTTTCTTCTTGATCGGTTATTATTCCTTTTCCTTTTGACTCTATTGATTTCTGGGATCTACTTGATCCACTTGATCCAGTTCCCTACACATCTTGTCTTCGAATGATATGGGCTAGTGGGATGTCGGAATCAAAGGAATCTGAATTTCCCTCCATTGAGGTCTGATGTGAGTCTTCACTACTAGATATAGGGATTGAGAGTAAAGCTGTCCCTATACACCCTTTTCCTTTACCCGACGGAGGTCGAAATGATCCTTGGCTTGATTGACGGTCAGACATCTATATGATGTTAGATTGGAAATAGGATCGCGTTCCTATCTTATCCGTAATAGTTTATAATTAGTGATTGTATTTAGATACTTTCAATTAAGTACCTTTTCAGTTTAAATAAATATCTGTATAATAGGATTAAATCCTATCCGTATCATGTTTAAATATATCAGTTGATATTCTTATTTGAATATCAATATTTTTCAGCATAACCTTATTTCTGATCAAAGCCTAGGTATAAAATATACCTAATTCATTAAAACCGATGGCTCTGATACCGACCTGTCACACCTCGACTTAGGGCATGGGTGTGACACCCGTTAGTTGGTATCTGTTTTGAAAATATATTAGAGTTGTGGATTTGTTTTAGCAGAAGTCTTAAAAATATAATATTCATTTACAAAATGTCGGGTTAGAATACCCGTTAAATATTGTATAATAAAATATCAGCGGGAGTGTTTTTAGATAAGATATTATTATATTGAAAACTCGGGAGTTGAATATCTATTTTGATAATTCAAAAACCTGTCATTTTAAAATATGATTCAAATATTTAAATAAAATATTTGAGCCATCAGATCATCTTCAATGACTCTGTCTCCAATCTTCTAGTCTGTCTTGTCGGTCAGTTCTATTATGTAAAGTTCCCTGAAATGTGGGGGGAAAATACGTCAGCACACAGCCGGTGAATGACGCTGACTCAGTTTCAATACCATTGTGTAAACAACAATAATACCTTTATGACAACACTCATTAGGCACCCAACTTAATTGGGATAAAATTACCCTATGTACATGTAGACTTAATTGGGACAACACTCATTAGGCACCCACTCTCTGAACAGTCCCGTAGACTTCCAGCCAAATCAAGATCCTTCTATAATGACTCTGTCTCCAATCATCTAGTCTGTCTTGTCGGTCAGTTCTATTCTGTAAAGTCCCTGAAATGTGGGGGGAAATACGTCAGCACACAGCCAGTGAATGACGCTGACTCAGTTTCAATACCATTGTGTAAACAACAATAATACCTTTATGACAACACTCATTAGGCACCCAACTTAATTGGGATAAAATTACCCTATGTACATGTAGACTTAATTGGGACAACACTCATTAGGCACCCACTCTCTGAACAGTCCCGTAGACTTCCAGAGGCATGTTTGATGATATACATGGCCTCGGGGAAACTCCGGGTCACCATGTATGAGTGGATTCAGACACATGTATACTCTTAATTTGAGTATGCCCGTTTCTTTTTATTGTAGCACAAAGTTTTAAGGATTCGTAAATCCTATGCAAAGAGTTCAGACTCTAAAATCCGATATCCGAATCCCGGATATCCGAAAATTTGGATTCGGATTCGGATAGTAATTCTAAGATTTTTCGGATATTTCGGATATCCGAACTATCCGAATTATCAAATTTAATATTCTTTTAAAATTATATATATATATATATATATATATATATATATACACAATTAAAATACCAACATAAAAGAAAAAACCCTATCTTGAATACATATGCACTGCCTTTTTCCCTTTAACTCCTCAAGTCCAGAAGTCCTCATCGATCAACTCCGGCCTTCCACCACGGCGGCCGACAACCACATTTAACATCATCTCCGACTCCATGCTACAGCCGTCCAGCGTGTCTCTCACGGTCTCACGCTTCTTCAACTCCGGCATTCTCCATTTCGTCGACTCTTTCACTATTTCAGTTGTTATTTTGTTAAATACATATTGTTTGATTGATAATTACATATTTGTTTTAAAGATTTGTTAGATTCTTGGGCAAGTATCCAGATCTGTTACAGTTTGTAATGTTTAAGAAATTATTATTATTTTTTTTCTTCAGATTTTTGGATATCCGTTTCAGTATCCTAACGGATATCCGAAATTTCGGATACGGATTCGGATAGTGAAATCGACTATCCGAAACCTTCGGATATCCCAAACTCTGGATATCTGACTTTGAACACCCCTAGTGATACCCATTACCCATTTATTTTCTTTCTTATAAAATTGTTTCTTAATTATAATTAATATCTTTTTTTTAATAAAATAGGATATTATTTTTTAGTATATCCCTATTTTATAAGATTTTCATATCAAATATTTGATGAGATTAATTTTTAATATAATGAGATGTTATAACCCGTGTAAGAGCTATCTGGGTTTGGTAAGACCTTTACCCGTGAATTCGGGTCAAATGCGTGAGAAGCTTTCATTTACAAATAAAGTAATCTGATGGCTTGAGAGAATGGTTGTTTTATATTTTTCATTTTTTAATATTTATTTTTTGGATTTTAAGTTTCTTTATTGTAAGAAAGTTAATGATATATTTAGGGTTTGATGATGAAAGTGTTTCATAAATAAATGATATGTTATAACCCGTTTAAAAGCTATCTGGATTTGGTGATCCATGACCCGCTTATGTTTTTTTACTATAAAATTGTTTATTAATTATAAATAATATCTTTTTCTTTTTAAATTGGATATTAAATTTTAGTATATCCCTATTTTATAGGATTTTCACATCAAATAACTGGTAAGATTAATTTTATTTAATGATATGTTATAACCCGTTTAAGAGTTATCTGGTTTTGGTAAGACTCATACCCATGAATTTGGGTTAAATCAATGAGATGCCTTATTTAAAAATCAAGTAATCTGGTGGCTTATATAAAAAAGGGGAGTTACCACATCGCGACATATAGGATTTTAGGGGTTTCGTTTATATATATTATAGATAGATTAACTTTCTTACAATAAATAAAATTAAAATCCAAATATACATAGATAAATATTAAAAACAAATAACGTAAAACAACCCCCGTAATACGGAGAATAAAATCTAATTATATGATATATATGAATATAGGATAGGGAATGGGTTGGGAATGCTTTTATTTCGTAAAACAAACTTATATAAAGATTGGAGGTCCACTATTATTATGATATAATAGTTTGAGATTACGGTTAATTCATGAAAATCTGTAATAAATAATAATAATAATAATAATAATAATAATAATAATAATAATAATAAAGCGTGGTATAACAAAAATAAACTATCATACATGGTTAATAGAATAAAGATTTATAAATTCAAAAATTAGAAAAGAAACTCACGTACCGCGCGCAGAATAAATAATATAACGCGATATCTTGAATAATAAATTTTAATAAAATAAGAGAATTATAAATTTCAAATGTTTGCAAATAAATAGGAATTCAATATTAGGGAAAAAATTAATACATAAAGGGAGACAAAAATGAGAAGAGTGAGAAAAATTTGTGACCATACAACAAACCCCTAAAAAAATTCCAAAAAATTAATAAAAAATTCATAACTTAAAATATAAAAATAAAATTAAAAAATTAAAAAACCAAAAATGTTTCCCTCATCATTCTCGTTCCAAAAAAAAAATCCAAAAAGATACAATGCAGAGACAAAAGACACAATGACGAAAATGAACAAAATTATAACAAAAAAAACAATAAATAGCAAAATATAACACAATACCGAACAAAATATAACACAATGTTAACTAATATAACACAATATTAAGAAAAAAAGAAACAATGTTAAGGAAAAAATACACAATCAATGACGAAAATAAACGCAAAACACAATGATAAACAAAAAAACACAATGGTCTCTTTCACTCAACATTTTGTCTTTTTTTTTAACAATGAGGAAGACGGTGGAAACATTTTTATGTTTTTACTTTTTTTGTTTTTTATTAAATTTTGAGTTATGATTTTTTATTTATTTATTTTTAATTTTTTTGAAGGGTTTTTTGTGTGTCTATAAATCCTTCTCATGCTTCTTATTTTTGTCTCCCTTTATAGAATAACTTAACCCTTCAATATTAAATTAGCAGATTTTAAAGCATAAATTTTAGAAATTGTAAGAATAGGGCCCAATATATTTTTTTTATTATTTGTCTTTTTATTTTTATAGGTTATGATAAATATTATTATATATTAATTGATGATATAAGTTTATAAGTTGTAAGGTTTAATGCGAAAGTGATAAATGGTAAAACTTATAAAGTAAAGGTGATTACTTGTGAGCTCAAATTGAAGTAAAGGGTTTTCTCTCTTCCATTGGCCGTGCCAGACTTAAGAGGACACCACACTTGGTGGAGTCGTGTCCAGTGGGCAAGATCCGGGAACGTGAACAAGACCATGCACAGGTGTGGTTGCTCAGGTACTAATTTGTTAATTAAATTAAATACTTTAAACTATATATATATCTATCTATAATATATATAAACGAAAACCCAAAAATCTTATGTGTCGCGATATGGTCGCTCCTCGCTTTTATGGAAGCCTCCAGATTTCTTGATTTTTAAATGGAGGCCTCCCGTTGATTTAACCCAAATTCATGGGTATGAGTCTTACCAAAACCAGATAGCTCTTAAACGGGTTATAACATTTCATTAAATTAAAAATTAATCTTACCAATTATTTGATATGAAAATCCTACAAAATAGGAATATACTAAAATTTAATATCCAATTTAAAAAGAAAAAGAAATTATTTATAATTAATAAACAATTTTATAGTAAAAAACAAAAGCGGGTCAGGGTCACCAAATCCAGATAGCTTTTAAACGAGTTATAACATATCATTTATTTATTAAACCCTTTCATCATTAAACCCTAAGTATATTATTAACTTTTTTACAATAAAGAAAATTAAAATCCAAAAAATAAAATTAAAAAACGAAAAATGTAAAACAACCATTCTTTCAAACCATCAGATTACTTTATTTGTAAATGAAGACTTCTAACGCATTTGACCCGAATTCATGGGTAAATGTCTCACCAAACCCAGATAGCTTTTAAACGGGTTATAACATCTCACTATATGAAAAAAATAATCTTATCAAATATTTGAAATGAAAATCCTATAAAATAAGAATATACTAAAAATTAATATCCTATTTTAGTTTAAAAAAAGATAATATTTATAATTAAGAAACAATTTTATAATAAAGAAAATAAACGGGTAATGGGTATCACCAAAACCAGATAGTTTTTAAACCAGATTATAACATATCATTTATTTGTGAAACCATTTCATCATCAAGCCTTAAGTATATTAATTATTAACTTTCTTACAAGAAATAAAATTCAAATTCAAATATACATATATAAATATTAAAAACGAATAATGTAAAACAACCTCCCGTAATACGGGGAATAAAATCTAGTATATATATATAGAGAGAGAGAGAGAGAGCGAGAGAGAGAGAGAGGATTCTAAGAGAACCCTTGGCGAATTGAGAACCTTGTTAGCTATGTTGGACAACTAAAAAAACCTCTAAAAAATATTTAAAAAATTATAAAAAAAAACAAAAATTTGAAAAAGTGAAAAAACCAAAATTCTTATATTTCATTCCAGTTTCATAAAAAAAATAAAAAAAAATTAATTCGTATTATACCAATACACGTGTGTATAATTTCATTTAATCTTTAGTTACGTAATATACACATATATACATTATCATTTACTTTAAATTATATATATATGTATAAAAAAACATGTGTGTACATATATATACATATTATACATATATATATATAATTTAGCTATATCGAGAAAACCAATTTTGTTTTGTTTTTTTATGAAACCGGGATGATAATAAGAATTTTAGTTTTTTTATTTTTGTATTTTTTTTGTTTTATGATTTTTTTTTTGGTTTTTTTGTGGTCCAAAATGGTTCCCATGGTTCTCAATTTCCAAAAAGTTCTCACATGATCCTAATCCTATATATAAAACATAAAGTTTTAAACAAATTACCATTTTAATTAATTTATATAAATTTATAAATCAAATATCATTAATATATAAAAAGAAAACACATGACACCCGTTTAAAACACATATTACTTAAATAAAATTTACACTCCTAACATGAAAATTAAGAGGAGTAATGTGAATCCGTAACCATATCACACACCTTTTCCTCTGAATCAACTGGTTTAAAATTGTCATCCGATAGCTCATGCTCTCTTATCATATATCACCAATCGATTGTCGAGATGCAATCACTTGTAAAGTTTCAACAGATTGTCACTCGAGGGAGGGTTTAGTTGTTGCATAAACTAGGGAGTGTTTGGCACGTTAGGTAGAGGGTGTGGTTGCTGCATAACTGGGGGTGGTGTGGTTGTTGCATACACGAGGGAGGGCTTGTTTCGTTAGTTTGTGAAATAGCTTGAACCCTAGGTGTCTCAACGATTGAGCTTACAAATGCAATATAGTTCTTGAATATAGAGATTTCATAACATGAAGCGAATAAACATAGCATCATCCGCACCTATAGTTGCCATAGTCTTAAAGAACAAAACAATTTGCTTCCACATCTCATAGCATAAACATAGTCAAATGCTAGTCTTTAGTCAGGTAGCCCTGCCTTAATACCATCCATGCTCTCAAAATCTCTGCACCTGACTTGATCTGCATACCAAAGTAAGCATCACCGAGTAAGCTATATCGTTTATACATTCATACATTTGCATAACTTATTAAATAAATTTAGTAACACATACATACTACATATAGTACAAAACATTCGTAATATATCATACCTTACATTATAAGTCAAAATAGTTTAGTTACCTAAATCTACCCACATTTCATATGAGGTCGTTGTAGAAAACTAGAATAGGAGGTGTGAATTGATATTCTTAGATTTTAATCTGTTTTAATGAGCTAATAACTTAATTAAACTCTTTTTATAACTTATAGTACCTAATGCAAGTTAGTAAATAGTTCAAAGGGTAGAAATAACACAACGATTTAAAGTGGTTCAAATGGATGTTGCTAATTCATTCTAGGTCTCTCCCGGGTCCTTCGATGGAGAGTTTCTTTCACTAGTCGTCTTCCTAAACAGTAAGGATCATAGGTACTAAAGTCTCACTTTTCAAAGGAAGTGATCACCTTCTTCGCCGGTCACACCAAGTAACTAGTTTTACACTTCTTCAATGTAGCACCCCGACTTTTAGCAGAATACGCCCGGGTGTATTGTACATATCACACATAAGCTCATAACACTATTAAAGCGACAATAATTATATTTATTTCATTTCATAGCATAGCAAGTACATAGATTATTCGTAAATGTAAGAGGAACAATAAACAATTCATCGAATAACAAATAAGTTCCTTATTTAAATAAACTAAGGTATACTAATGATCTCCATCCTTATCACGCCATCGATTTAACCTGTAGTACGTTGAAAATGATATATATTTGTCAATATTTAAGTTGGTGAGAATTCATAAGTTTAAAGTATATATAAACTATGAAATTTCTCGATTCAGATGTCTCATGCAATAATACCAACCATACGTAGATGATAACAAGTATGCAAATAATGCCCTAACCTATGGGAATGATAACCACTATTTAGTCCAACCGGGATATAGTATAGGCAGCGCGGGTATGTCCACCCTCCCTATTTGATGTTTGATGTTCCAACCATTAACGATAAAAACATTGCACTTAATTTCACGTATGATAATCACAACGAATCAGATAGATAATATTAACATGTTTATATATACGTATGAAACGGTTTGAAACTTGATGACATAACAATAAAATAAAAGCTAGTAACATGCTATACCCCAAAATAATGGTTTAAAATAGGGTTATGAAACCTCACTTGGAATGAGGAATAGGGTAACGAGAAGACGGTAATGGTTAGAGCAAACTAGTTGGTTATGCAAGAAGTTCCGACAATTTTTCCTATTTATTAAAGCGTAAATAAAATAAATGCTTAAACGAAATAAACGAGCAAGACATAAAGGATGGGTTTATAACGGATTTAGGAATCGTTAAAGTATTAAGTAAGTTTTATTAAATCTTATTAGTTTAATTACTAAAAAAATATGATAATAATAATAATTATATTTGATTATTAAATGAAATTTATGAGTTAAAATCGTTTAAACTATAAATACCAAATTATATATATAAGTATACACACACACACACATATATATACACGCAAACATTAAACGAAATTTATTTTAAAAGCTTAACGGGGTTCGGTTTAGTTAAACTAACGCAAACGATATTAGTTCTAATTAGAGTTTAATTAAAATGATAAACTTGATTAAAACAATAATATAAAAATAAAATAAAATAAAAATAATAAAAAAACAGAAAACCAGACCAGGGGGTTCAAACCCACACCCCTGGCCGGTATATGCTTTAACATGAAGTGCACTGGGCCAAACCAGGCAACTAGCTAACTTGTTTAGATTATGAAACCTAAAATATTTAACAAACTCCCAAATCAAACTATAACCTCAAGACCCTAGGATTCACCCTCTGTCAATTAGAATTAACAGAGGGGTTTTGTAGAAGATGCAAGCGCGACCTATAAACATGTTTCAATTACCCCTGATTGAGCAAGAAAAGAAGGAGATAGACTAGTTAGGGTTTGCAGCTAAGGACGAAATCAAACAAGGTCAAGAGCTGCTTCTTGGCTGCAATTAACTTAGGGCTTAGATTCGGAACTGTAAGGAGAAGGTGTATGTTTGTTTAATTGCATTTTGGTTGCATATTTATAGGGTTACAAGATAAAAATTAGTTGCATTCATGGTTAATGAGAAAACTGATTATATTTATTTAATTGGGCGGTAATTACTCAATGTTTATGATGTGCGTAGGTTACTTAATAATCCAACTCAGTGATTTGGGGTCAAATTGAAGCAAAACATATGGAGGGGGGTCGCCGGTGGTGTTGACGGGAGGAAAGGAAGCAAAAGAGAAAAAAAATTAATATTTTAAAAATTTTCTAGCAGGTCCCTTGACTTAGGTTTGGTGGTCAAAATTGGCAAAACCATAGTGTAGGGGCTGAAAACGCACATGATAGATACCTTATAGGCAAACAAACATAATATAATTAATAAAATTCAACGTTTTCTATTAAATACGAGGATTTGATTACAACTGGGTAATTAAACGAATTCAAATATTAGATCCGAATTTTGACAAATGTCACATTCAATACCTTACTATATATTAATATAGCGAGTCTTTAATCAATCAATAATAAACTGTATATCAAGATAGAGTTTCCCAAATTAATACAATAACACTATATGATCAAGATAGTGTGTTACCCTCTCAAATCATGATCACAAAGATGATAACTCACTTGCCAAATCACTAGAACTACCTCTAGTGATATCCCCTCAAAATACAAGTGTAAACAATAAGGTTGGTAGCTTGAAAAGTTACTCTTTTTGCTCTAATTTGAATATTTTCTTCTATGACTTTGAAGCTTAAATTCTTCTTGAAGATGGAGGTCAGAAGATATAATATTTGAATGTGTGTGCCTGTGCATAAGTTATAGAGCAAAGGAGTGAAGAACATGGATACGCAAGTCCTCTATTTATAGTCCACATGTGGCTGCAAAGTCGACGGTCAATCCCAAGTCGCTACAAGCGATCTTGGATGACCAATCCAAATTGGCTTCATGAATGTGTATGTTGTTTGAAATCGGTGTATGAGACATTTGTGACAAAACCAGATACACCTTAGTATTTACAAACCGAATAAGCGATTAACCGCTTATTGCGTATCGAACAAATGATTAACCAAGCCAGTCTGGTTATGATCCAGATATCTCAGAGGGCCATCTATAAGTGATATACGTTTAATATAAGCCAACATATTGATATTATGACCTTAGTACGATAGCAAACCAGTTAAACGAAGACATGCTCGTTTAACTACCCGCTACGAACTTAAACGCGAAAGAGAGTTATAAAACAAGCATTGTATCATCCGTTAAGCCAAAAAAGATGTACAAAACACTTAGTGGGAATGTTTTAAGCGATCCGTGAAAATATTTTCGATTTTTACAAACGAATTGTATGTTTTTATAAATTTACAAGAAAGTGGCCGAAAAACACTCGTTTTCGCGTTGTTTGTTTCACCCGATACATTTTAGTCACAAAAAACCGAACCCGAAATAAACTTGGACTGGGGATTTCACATTTGGGCACGCAAAACAAGACTAATGGGTCAAAATTATGCCCAAAGGGGGCCCAACAAGTCCAGCCTGCCAAAGTTGACTTAAAAACCCCTTAAAATATATTATTAATGTTTCCTTTATATTTAAGAAAGCTAAGATATTTTGAGAAGCTAATTCTAGAAGTTAACAAGCATACCTGCTGCTCTTTCACTCAAGCATCAAAACCAAAGGTATTTTAACATGTCTGATCAAATTTACGTATGTTTAATCAAGTTTAATTCCATATAAACATAGTTTGATTACCAAAAATCATTCCTAACCATGCAAAAACCCTAAAAATGTTCCAATATGTTTTGATCATACACATGGTTGGGAACCTGGTTTGATAGTTTTTACCCTTAATAAACACGGATAAAAGGGTTTAAACGACGTTTTTTCGGTTCAAAAGTTTGGTTTAATTCCCTAGCCTAAACCCTAAGTTCCAATGCTGCCATATTGATGAAACATGCTTGGTTTGTAATATAGGACCTGTACCTAGCTTACATAGAAGCACACGGACCCGAAAATTGGATTAAGAGAGCGAAAACGGACGAAAACCGCAAAGGTAATGTCGAATTGCTCGATTACGGACTGTTTAGGTTAAGCTTGTGATGTGAATATTGTTAGGTTGACATCAAGGACAATATGATTGAGTCTCTGTCCAAATTTGGTAATTTTTCGACAATCCAAGAATATTTGGCGAATTTATAACCGAATTGGGACGTTTATTTGGGAAAGATACCTAAAATACTTGAAAAATTATGAAATTTTGTGGGGAACTCATATTTTGTATTATATGATAACATATGAAATTTGGGGTCATTTGGAAAACCCTAGCTATGTTTTGTAGATTCGCGTTTATTCGAGTTTTTATAGTTGTTTTTGGCTTGAAAAGGTAATTTGGCAAATATGTTAGGTTTTGGAAATTTTGTAGTGTGTTTTGAAAAGTATTTGGATCACTCAGGAATTTTTTTGGATTTTTCGGAAATCGTTTAGTATAAACGGACGTTTTTCGGGCTAAGTATAGCATATAAAATGAATTTTTATAAATTAATAAATCAGTAAATAATTCTAGATATAATTTTATAAAAATATAAATATATTAATTGATAAGTGGCTAAATTTTCATAATTTAATGATAGACGAATAATTAATTATGCTAAACTAAAGATTAAACAAAATCAATTCTGATAAAAACCGACGAGTTCGTGATTAACGAACCTGTTGGAATATCAGAACATCAGAAGTGATAAAAAATCATATTTTTAGGTTAATTAAGTAAAACCGAACTTTTTTTAAGAATTCCGGACAATTTGGATGGATTGTGCGCGTTTTTCTCCAAACCAAACTGAATAAACGGAAATGAGCCCCGTAGTGAATCCGAATCCCTAATTTGTGATCTTTCTTTATAACTTAATCATTTTATTAACCAACACATTTACCCAAGTTTACATTCCCATAACTATTCTCTAAACGCATAAACGAATAACTTGGCCTAGCTGGTGTAACGGGGAAACTGAGCCAAGTTCGATTTTAAGTATTAGACATTGAACAACATCACAATCTAATCCTATTGACACTTTCTGGGTGTAACAGCTATACCCAGATTAGTTATACAGCCCAGTTTAGTATGAAGATTATAATAATATTAAAATATTAATATTATTATAATATTGATTGTATGGACCAAGTAAGAGCGATTAAGACGAAACACGAGCCGATACAGTACCGATCATCCACTAAACCGTGAGTTTCATAACCCTACTTTTTAACTATTTTTACGAACTTTTGGGGGTGAAAAACATGTTGACACATATCTATATACTCGGAATTGTTTGATGATGGGAATTATCTAAGTGCTAACACAAGAAAGTCCCCGCTAACACAGTGATTAACTTCGAGTCACTGGCTTGTGAATAGTACTATTGGTTTGACAAACCCAAATGAGGCCAGCATGGTTTACTGAGACTTTGATACCGTTTGCACATGACCATAATTAAACAAACACGCTATGTTGCCACACCCCGACTTAGGGTCTGAGTGTGACACCCGTTAGTTGGTATCTATTTTAAAAATATATCGAAGTTGCGGGTTTGTTTTAGCGGAAGTCTTAAAAATATAATATTCATTTATAAAATGGCGGGTTAGAACACCCGTTGAATATTGCATAATAAAATATCAGTAGAAGTCTTTTCAGATAAGATATTATTATATTGAAAACTCGGGAGTTGAATACCTCTTTTGATAATTCAAATACCTATCATTTTAAAATATGATTCAATATTCAAATAAAATATCTGAGCCATCAGATCACCTTTAATGACTATGTCTCCAATCTTCTAGTTTGTCTTGCCGGTCAGTTCTATTCTGTACAGTTCCCTGAATTGTGGGGGGAAAATACGTCAGCACACAGCCGGTGAATGACGCTGACTCAGTTTCAATACCATTGTGTAAACAACAATAAATACCTTTGTGACAACACTCATTAGGCACCCAACTTAATTGGGATAAAATTACCCTAAGTACATGTACATATAATCATATACACAATATCATTTCTCTGAACAGTCCCGTAGACTTCCATAGGCATGTTTGATGATATGCAGGGCCTCAGGGAAACTCCGAGTCACCATGTATGAATGGATTCTGACACATGTATACTCTTAATCTGAGTATGCTCGTTTCTTATTATTGTAACACAAAGTTTTAAGGATTCGTAAATCCTATGCAAACAGTTCAGACTCTAAAAGAGTTGTATAAGTTTAGGGCGTATTCACCTTTTATGTTTGTAATCAGTTTATGACACTGATTGCTGTATATTGATCAGTTTCTGCTACTGACTCTTTTCTGTAAATCAGTTTCTGTTACTGATTCCAGTTT
Source organism: Bidens hawaiensis (assembly GCF_021521415.1). Taxonomy (NCBI): domain Eukaryota; kingdom Viridiplantae; phylum Streptophyta; class Magnoliopsida; order Asterales; family Asteraceae; genus Bidens; species Bidens hawaiensis. The sequence continues at coordinate 34,098 of NW_027495334.1, read as the reverse complement.
CTGTTTTCAGCTTTCTGATTGATTGATTGACTATTATCTCAGACCTATAGTACGAGATTAACATTTGTATAAATATATAGTTCAATGATCTAGATTTAGACCCCGTAGTCTGTTTTGTATAGCTGTAAGCTTCACAATTTATTTGTTTGTATAAAACATTTAGACTTTTAGTCCCTTTGTTTAATAATCAATTATATGTCAGGTTTCTTCTTTAGGAAGAAACATTTATTCCAGTTTTCTTCTTCAAGAAGAAACATTACTTTAACTATAACCTGTGTGATTGAATAGTATATTTCTTAATCATTAAGAAATACTATTTTTAAATATACCCTTTGCATGTAAATGATTATGTTTCTTAATCATGAAGGAACAATAATTAACTATAACCTTCGCTTATAAAAAGTTATATTATACTTAGCAGTAATAAAGGTTCGGGTTATACCCCCGACTATGGTCTAAGCTATTATAATAATAATAATAAAATAACAACTTAATTAGAACTCCTACCTATCACGGGTATTTGGAGTTAAATGCCTATAACTGATCGAGCGGCACTACTACTCTATATCGCGTACTAGAGCTTTGACTATCAGAGCTTGGCACGTTCCACGAGACCGGCATGATTCCCGACACCGAGTGTGTGAAAAATGTGTGTGAGTTTTGTTTGAAATGGGAATGTGTCGTACCCCTCCCTTTATAGTTGAAATTGGGTACCATCGCTTAGCGCGATGGTCCCTTCACTAAGGGCATCGCGTAGCGCGATGTCAGAGAAACGACACGTGGCTGCTGACTCAGCCCTAGCGTTTTCCATGTGTCTCCCCGTTGCGACACGTGTCTGATGCATCATCATAAACCATCCCGTAGCACGATGGTCTATTTCCTGGGCTCATCGCATAGCGCGATGGGTTTCAGAACTCAAATTTTTATTTTTAGTCCATCGTCTTTGATAACTTGTCACTTCTTGATTATACTTCTATTTTCCAAAAATCCTATTTCGGCCTTTATGCTGCTCGCGGCTATGCAAGCGTGCAAAGTGCGCCATCAAAATGCCACATTACGCCCATCGCCCGAGTACGAGTCCTTGCGCGTGCAGGTCGGGTGCTTCGCACCCTCTGCTAGGACTATAGAGAGTGATTAGTCATATTAAAACATTTCTATGGAAATTTGCTTCCTTATAAAGAGCTTCCATTTCTTTACACCCTTCCATGTGGGTTGAAAGTTTTCTTCCTTATTTATACCATGTGAAATGCTTCCAATTTCTTCCATCTTTCCATGTGGGATGAAATATTCTCACTTCCTTAAGATATGATGCCTCTAATTTTCTTATCCTATTTCTTACCATGACTTATCTTGAGGATATTTTTATTCCTTCAACTTTCGAAGTTGACAATTATAGTCCAAAATAAATATGGGTTTTTCCTAGGTGTTACATCCTCCCCACCTTGAAATGAATCTCGTCCTCGAGATTCGCTTGTCTTATATTGGATGCTCTTACTTACTGATTCATGATCAGATTGTATCTAATATGATCTTCGAGTTTAACTGTCAATTCAGAATGATTGAAATTTTGGATCTATTGCTAACATTACATCTTTTTTGATGTAATCAGTCAATAGTTCAGAATTTCATAAGTAATTGTAAATTGCTAAACACAGTGGCCAGTTGTATTTAATTATTTACCTTGCCTTATGTATTCTAAATATTTACCAATGTTAGTTCTATTGTTTCTTGGATTCGATCTATCGAATCAATTCCATCTCTCGATCCTGATCTTTTGTTTTCCTTATATTCTGACAGTGTCATTATATTTGATATGTTATCAATCATATTTCTTGAACAATCTCAAGCTCTTTTTGTTTGACTTTTTTATCAATCCCTATTGATATTCCATTAACAGTATTTCTTGAATGTCTTCGATCAATAAGAGATTTCTTTCAATGATATAATTTATCTTTTATTAGTGATATTCAGAATCCTTTCCCTCGGTACGTTATTAACCTATATTTGTAATAGGCTTGCATAAGTATCTAGATGGTTTTTCTTGATTAATTAGTAGACTTTAAGTCTGTTTCAGTTCAGCAAACTCGTGGTCTGATTAGCAGACTTTTAAGTCTGATTCTAATGTTCAGTAGACACTTAGGGTATGTTTGGTTGGAGGTAATGGAATGAAGGGGGAATGGAATAAGAGAAGGAATGGAATGGACAAGGGAATGAAATGAATCATTACCATTCCTTTTCCTTGTTTGATTAACCTATGGGAATGAAATCAATTATTAATTTTTATTGTTTGGTATCCAAAAAAATTGTAGAAATGAAATAGAAATAATAAAAAAACTCCTATCTCAAAATACTTTTTAATCCCCCCCCCCCCAAAAAAAAAAAAAAAAAAAAAAAACCTTACAATGACAACGGTGGTAGGTCCGGTGACGAAAATGGTGGCGGCGGCGGTGGTGGTGGCGGCGGCGGCGGTGGTGGCGGCGGAGTTGGTGGTGGTGCGGATGGTAGTGGTGGTGGTGGTTGTTAGGTGGTGGTGTTGTTGAGAAAGTAGGATGAAGGAGGAATGGAATGAAAAAAAAGAAGGGGGGTGGGAAGGAATGGTTTTGATGGAATGGGATTCCATGTGTAATGGATGATTCCATTCCATTGAACACCAAACACCACTTTTTTCATTACCACGTAATGAGTCATTCCATTCCTACTGTCGTTTCAGCATATCAAACGCTACCTTAGGTTTGGCCTAACCTTAATAGAGTTTTTATAGTCGTATTTTGTATTTACATATGATGCTTAGTATGGCACGCTTTGGCTTAATAGAGATAGTTCTTCCAACTGGATAAATATAAGGCCCCGAACCCCGGGAACCCCACAGTTGGTAATCATTCAAAACACTCGTAAAATTTAATAAACTTAAAAACCGTGTCTTCCATTAAAACAAACGTATCAGAGTATCAATTTTGCGAAAACATGAAATATGAAATAAGTTCCCGAAACACGGGAATTTTGCCCAAAATCCAAAGTAAGTATAACTTTTATAAGTTTCCTTGAAATAAAACATTCATAACAATTCTTCCTTCCAGTATGCCCTTCACCATCCAAGTGGCTCCATGCACGTCCAAGCGATAAGGCATCCTATTCCAAATCCTGAAACTTACACTAACATGCACACAAAGTGAGCTTGAGCTGAGTGAGTTCAAGTTTTAAGTAAAAGATATCAGTAGTAAAAATCATGATAGTCATACCAAAGGTTTTCTAAAAGTAAAAGGGTACATCCATCTAATTATCATTACCGAACTTAAACATCCTCATACATACATATACAAATATATATGTAAACATCCATTCAATAACATCCCTATATACATATCAGTATATTTATATAACATCCACGTATAACATCAGGGTCGAGAAAACGTACAACCCAAACACGTAACATCAGTGCATGCAAACACGAAGTAGGCATACACAACATCAGTAGTCGAAACGACTACAACATCGCCAAATAGAGGCCAGGAAATAATGTATATACATATATATATATTTAACATCCCAAGGCTTACCATATACTAGCAAGCCTATATAAAATCATTTTAAAAACATTTCATCAAGTAAGAAAACATTTAGGTGCGCATGCTAGCCCTAAAGTAAAATGAGTAAAAGGGGCATCATGAACTCACCTGAGATCGAACGAATACTTGCAACGAGCTAGGAAGTTCCTAAGGGCAAAATCACAAGCAAGGGCCTGTAAATTATACACAACGCGTTACTAAACTAGACCGTAAGGACACTCTTGCCTAACGGGCCGTTCAAACCCAACACTTTGGCCCAAGGCCCAACACCTGGCCCTAGGCCCAACAACTTGGCCCAAGGCCCAACACTTGGCCCAAGGCCCAACAACTTGGCCCAAGGCCCAATACCTGGCCAAGTGGAATCAAGAATCGATCAAAAACAATGGATTATCATCGCGTTACAGACCCTACAATAAACGTATACGAATCTGTCAGCAAACTGTTATCATCAAAACTCAACCTTAACGACTAATAAGCGCGTTAATATGATCAATTAAGGTGTAAAAGACATGGGGAAACATAGACCTAACCTTGAATTGAAGTTTGACACTTGGAATTTGCTTCCAAAAACGAAAATGGGAGCCCTATGGCAGCTGCAATGGTTCGATCAGCCAAGAGGAGGGCTAGGGTTTTAGTTTTTACGTTATAATATAAAATGTTACACTCTAGCCCCTCCAATTTGAAGGATATAGCAACTTGAAAGAAAGGTTTAATGAATTTAACGTACCGGGATGATGAGAAAGCCTCCGGGGAAAGTCGGATAAATCCCGAGAGATGTACATACTTTACATGCTTTAAATCACTTATCTGAAATTAACGGGCGTTACAATAAATCTATCAGATGATAAACCAAATCAGCATGTTATCGATTTTGAGTGTTAGATTTAAATTCAATTGAGCATTCTTGTGTATTGACAAGATCTGTGTGCTAATATTTCATTTATAATTTAGGGAATTAAAACCCTTTCTCGGTTTACAAAATTTATCGTTTCAACACGAGTTACAACTATTGTATAGAAGTTAACTAATCTATCTGACATTCTTTTAATATCATCTGTTCTTTTCTTGATTGTTGTTAGATATTGCTGATTTTCTTCTAACATTAGTGTCAGTCTTGATTGGCTTTTCTTTTCGGGAAATTTGTTTTAAAGTGACCTGTTTCTCCACATATGAAACATACTCTTAGTTTCTTCCTGCATTCTTGTATTGTGTGTCCTTCTCAAATGCAGTATCCACACTAATTTGTGCCTTCACGTTGACATTTCCCAGAATGTTTTATTCCGCAAGTTTTACAAGTGGATTTTGAAGTATGTCCTTCTTTTTCAATCTTCTCTAAATTCTTCGGTTCCTTGATTTCTTTTTCTTCTTTCTTTTCCTCCTCTAAGTTTCTTATCATTCTGTTTATCAAGTATCTGGCGACTTCCATAGCCGATTCAATTGTTTGCGGCATATTAGCTCTTACCAAGTCTCTTTTGCTCTTGGTAATCCGTATATATAACGAGTTATCTTATTATATTCCAGAGTAACCAGATGTGGAACCAGTTGGAAATATTCAAGGAATTTAGTATTATATTCCCTGAGATTTGTACCAACAACTTTGTGATTCCATAACTGAGCTTGAATCCGCTCCATCTCATGAAGTGGCCAATATATTTTTGTAACGAGATCTTTGAATTCTTCCCCGTTTAGATTGTACACCGTTTCTCGTCCCTTATTCCACATTAGAGTATTGCACCATTCAAGAGCTTCTCCCTTGAACATTTGTGTAACATCCTAAAATTTATAATGTTGAATAAAGAAAGTTATGTTAGTGATTTCGCGTTTTTAATTATTAATATCGGGTAGGAGCGGGTCATGGACTTGGATTAATTGAGATAGGATAAACGAGAATGGGATTTCAGGGATATAAATACCCCCAAAATCCCAAAATATCTCATTTCTCACCAAACTCCACACACACTCCACACACTCCTCAAAACACACACATACTAACCGATCAAGATTCGAAGCCGAAACCCGAGATTTTGTTGATAGATCTGAGTTGGTAAGGTAAGAACAATCCAACAAATCTATTATTACTGTAAATGGTTAGGATTGGATGGGTTAACCGGACCCGAAACCCAAACTGCCCAAATCGGACCCCTAAAACGTCGATTTTAGGCCGATTTGATGGTTGGGATTTGTAGGCGCCGATCATACGATTCCGTGGGTACCAAAATCGAGTTATTTGGCTAAGAAACGAAGGAGTTATGGGCAAACAGATCTGCAGCGCGATAACTTCGCCTGCAAGATTAAGTTCGCCTGATGAACTTCGCCTTCAAGCGTAACTTCGCCTTCAAGCGTAACTTCGCCTAAGGATAACTTCGCCTACGGCCAAGTTCGCCTAAGGATAACTTCGCCTACGGCCAAGTTCGCCTAAGGTATAACTTCGCCTGAAGCCAAGTTTGCCTAAGGTTTAACTTCGCCTGAAGCCAAGTTCGCCTAAGGTATAACTTCGCCTGAAGCCAAGTTCGCCTAAGGTATAACTTCGCCTGAAGCCAAGTTCGCCTAAGGTTTAACTTCGCCTGAAGCCAAGTTCGCCTAAGGTTTAACTTCGCCTGAAGCCAAGTTCGCCTAAGGTTTAACTTCGCCTGAAGTGAAGTTCGATTATAAAATAAATTAAAAACCTAATGGAAAATGTGGTAAGGCAGTTATCGAAAATAAAATTTTTCCAAGCTGACCTGGCAGCTTAACCCCAGCCAGGGGCTCTGCCCCTTGGACCCCGCTAGGGGCTGCCGCCCCTAGAACCCCGCTGCCAGGGACGCTGCCCCCGGACCCCCGTTCGTTGTGGGTCATATATAGATAGAAATACAAAACGAGTAGTAGTAGTTAATTGATATGTGTAAATATTATACAGTTAGCCGAGCCCAGTTAAAGAAAGGAATTACGATCAACGGCGAGCGTAACAGGATCCATGTGAGTTTCTAGCCCCATTCCTTGTTATGTTTTCGGGGCTGTGTGCATACTTGATGTGTTGTTAATACATTTATCCTAAGTGATAAGTGTATGCCATATGTGATATATGTGATATGTATGAATGATTGCTTGATGGTTCGTGAACGATCTTCGGATATTGCACGTACTGTCAGGTTGTAACGTTATAAATATGGCAAGTATGATATGTATGTTTATGTGTATGAACGTAATAAAGTTAATAAAAGAAGGAAATGACGGTTGTATGGTTGTATGGTTACGAAAAGGGTACCAAGCCCTAATAATACTCGAGGTATGTTGCATGGTTGTATGGTAACGAAGAGGGAACTGAACCCTTCTAATATTCGAAAGCAAGGGACCAGACCCTTATAATATCTGTGATGTTAGGGACCAGACCCTTATAATATCTGTGATGTTAGGGACCAGACCCTTACAATATCTGTGAGGATAGGGACCAGACCCTTCATAATATCTGTGATGTTAGGGACCAGACCCTTATAATATCTGTGATGTTAGGGACCAGACCCTTATAATATCTGTGAGGTTATAGGGCGAAAGGCTTTTTAAAACGTATGATTATGAATGTAAAGAAAGTATGTAAGTAAGAAAGAAAGTATGTAAGTAAGAATGAAGGTATGAGTACTTATGTGTGTATAAAAGAAAGTTATGAGGTTAAGTACGTATGTATGTAATAAGGTATTGTATGGTATTGTATGATTAACTAGAACTCACTCAGCGTAGCTGACTTTTAGTATGCACGCAGGTGAGTAGGATGAGACAGCTGGCTTGAGTGGAGGACACATGGCAGAAGACTAAAGCCTGGCATCTGAAGATCTGATATGTTTTATAAGTTATGTTTTAATTTTGGAAAGACAAAAGGAATGTTTTACGACATGATTATGAATTGATATGTAATGTTTTATGAAAGTTTTATATTCCGCGTAAAGTTTTAATTAACTCTAATATTTAGAACTGTGTTTATGAGTAAATCCAACACGAAAGTAGGGTTACCGGTGACGGGGCCTTACAAGTTGGTATCAGAGCAAAGTTCGAGAGATTTAAGCATCCTACATGCTTAGACTCGAACAGCGAATGGGATTTAAGTAAGAAAGGAAAGAAGATGCCAGTCCAAGAATGCCATGTGTCGCTCAAGCAAGATCAGTAAAGGTAAATTGTATGATTAAATGATATATGTTAATGAGAAAGAAAAGATATGAGAATGGTACGGATAGGAATAATTGATTGTTTGAATTGACTAACTGCTTAAGTAGAACCAGCACAAATAGACTCATAAAAGGAAGTGTATAGGACACGGAAAGTAACGTGATCAGCTAATCACAACTGGCCACTGTTATTACCTGTTAGCCTTACCATCCTTGTACTAAACGGTTCCTTGAGTGACGATGTTTGTGTTTTCCCCTTTAGAATACTAATGGCTGGAGCTGGAGAATTTGTTGAAACTGGGGGTCGCACTGGACGTCGTGGCAGGCCTCGTCTTGTCCGGCAACCTTCGGTAGAAGAAGCTTCCCACACCGAAGATGAAGGAAGCGCAGCTGGAGGAGACCAGAACAACAACGAAGAAGTTCAACTTAGCCCCGCAGTTCAAGCAGCCATCGTTCAGGCTGTAGTTGCTGCTGTGAAGAACCTGAATCCCGAAGGATCTGCTGGAAGCCGTGAGCGAACTGCTGAAGGGGCGGGTGGTGATGGTAGAAAGGATGGGGAAGGTGAAAGAGGGGCCTCGAGTGGGGATAAGTCTGTGAAAGTTGATGATAGGAGAGGAGGACAAGGTGGGTGCAGCTATAAGTCCTTCAAAGGTTGTGACCAGCCTAAGCTGACTGGTTTAGGAGACGCAATCGCTACTCTCCAGTGGATAACCGCTATGGACAAGGTTATCCGCATTAGCGAATGCCGTCCCGACCAAGCTGTGGGTTATGCTACTCAGTCATTCGTAGATGAGGCTATGTATTGGTGGGAGAGTGTGGAGCAGAGGAAGACCCGTGAAGAGATCAAAGAGATGAGGTGGGAAGATTTGAAAGAGTTGGTAATGAAGAAGTTCTGTGCAGATGCCGAGGTTGAAAGAACGGAGATGAAGTTCCAGAATTTAAAAGCCGGTATGATGACGCATCGTGAGTATACCACGGAGTTCAACCGACTATCTAGGTTGGTGCCTGACATGGTTGACACTGAGGTCAAGAGAATCAAATGTTATGTGAGGGGGTTGCCACAAAAGGTCCGCATGTTAGTCAGGGCGATTCAACCTGCTACTTTTGATTCGGCTGTTGGACTCGCGGAAATGGTCTATGCTGACGTGGCCGCGGATGATAGGGTGGAAAGGGACGAAGAGAAAGAGCAGAAAGGGGTCACTCCTGCTAAACGACCCGGTACTCAGTTATGGAACTCCAAGGATAAGAAACAGAAAGTGTGGGAGAAGAGATCGTGTAAGACCTGCGGAAAGAGGCATGGTGGTGAGTGCAAGTGGGGTAAAAGTTCTAATGTTTGTCTCAAATGTGGAAAGGCCCATGGTGGAGAATGCAGAATGGGGTCGAATGCCTGTTATAAGTGCGGGAAGGTAGGGCATTATGCCAATGAGTGCAGTGCGAAGCCAGCATGTTACAAATGTGGCAAGACAGGCCATATGTCAAGGGAGTGCAATGAAGGTGTAGCTGGAGGTAGTGGAAAGAAGGATGCCGATCAAGCTAGGCCCAGAACTAGAGCCTACATGCTGACCCAGGAACAAGCCAGGCAGATTCCGGATGTCGTCACAGGTACGTTTCTAGTGAACGATGTTTCCGCTTCTGTATTATTTGATTCTGGTGCGAATAGAAGTTTTGTAGCTACGACGTTTAGTAAACTAGCTAAAATGAAAGGCTGCCGAGTGTCTGAAACTTTTGTAGTAGAAACCGCAAGTGACACTTCGGTGAAAATAACAAAAATGGTTAAGAATTGTAAGATAGAGTTAGAGGGACATGAGTTCCCTGTTACTTTGTATGTTATGGCCTTAGGAGGGTTCGATGTAGTCTTGGGCATGGATTGGTTGTCTGAGTTCGAGGCTCAGATAGTATGTAAAAGTAAGATGATAAGGTTAAAGTCATTGGATGGTAGTGCGGTGACGGTTTATGGTGATAAGGAGAGTTATGGGCTTAATGTCATTTCGATGATAAAAGCCGAGGGTTTGTTAAGGCGAGGGTGTGGTGCCTACCTGGCGTATGTTGTCAACGCTACGGCCGAGACGAAAGAAATGAAGAATGTTCCTATTGTGCGCGACTACCCAGAAGTATTCCCTGAGGATCTTCCGGGGTTGCCACCTGAGCGAGAGATAGAATTTCTGATAGATCTAGTACCAGGAGCCCAGCCCGTCGCGAAGGCGCCTTACCGTCTAGCACCGTCCGAGATGAAGGAATTGATGTCCCAACTGCAAGAACTCCTCGACAAGGGTTTTATCAGACCGAGTGTATCTCCGTGGGGCGCACCGGTTTTGTTTATGAAGAAAAAGGATGGAAGTATGAGAATGTGCATAGACTATCGTGAGTTGAATAAGCTTACGGTAAAGAATAGATACCCCTTGCCTAGGATTGACGATCTGTTCGACCAACTGCAAGGTTCGAGTTGGTTCTCACGAATAGATCTCAGATCAGGCTACCATCAACTGAAGGTAAAGGAGGCAGACGTCCCTAAGACGGCGTTCCGAACGCGATATGGACACTACGAGTTCCTCGTAATGTCATTCGGTCTAACAAATGCTCCTGCAGCATTTATGGACATGATGAACAGGGTGTGTCGACCAATGTTGGATAAGTCAGTTATCGTTTTCATTGATGACATATTAATATATTCAAGGAGCGAGTCTGACCATGCGGAGCATTTGAGAGAAGTATTGGAAGTTCTGAAGAAAGAGAAGTTGTATGCCAAGTTTTCGAAGTGCGCGTTCTGGTTAAGAGAAGTGCAATTTTTAGGTCATGTGGTTAATCCGGAGGGGATTACCGTGGACCCAGCTAAGATTGAAGCGATAACGAATTGGAAGACTCCGCAGAATCCGACTGATATACGAAGCTTCCTAGGGTTAGCTGGCTACTATAGGAGATTCATCGAAGGTTTCTCCAAGATAGCCGCACCGCTGACCGGTATGACCCGAAAGTCGATAGTATTCAGTTGGGGGAAGTTTCAGGAGGAAGCCTTTGAAGAATTGAAGAAGAGACTCACGCAAGCTCCAATCCTTACTTTACCCGATGGTGATGAGGATTTTGTTGTTTGTGCTGATGCCTCGCATCAAGGGTTAGGTTGCGTGTTGATGCAACGAGGGAAGGTGATAGCTTACGCGTCTAGACAGTTGAAGGTCCATGAGAGTACTTATCCGACGCATGATTTGGAGTTAGCAGCCGTAGTGCATGCTCTTAAGATATGGAGGCATTATCTGTACGGTACTAAGTGTACTATCTATACAGATCATAAGAGTTTAAAGTACTTTTTCGAGCAGAAAGAATTGAACATGAGGCAGAGAAGATGGTTAGAATTGATAAAGGATTACGACTGTGAGATTAAGTATTACCCCGGTAAAGCTAACGTGGTCGCTGATGCGCTAAGTCGTAAGAATGAGGAAGTCCTTGCAACCGTGAAGTCATATAAGTTGATCATGAACTCAAGTCTTTTTGAAGAAATCATCAAAGTGCAGTCAGAGGTGTTAGTAAACGAAGGGTTAGTAAAGAAAGAAAGGATTTATGGCCAGCAAGATGAGTTGATGGAAAACACTCATGGAGTTAAAACTAGATTTGACCGTATGTGGATTCCACGCCATGGTGATCTTAGAAGTCGAATCTTAGATGAAGCTCATAAGTCAAGGTACTCAATCCATCCTGGAGCTACAAAGATGTACCAAGACTTGAAAAGAGATTACTGGTGGCCAGGAATGAAGAATGATGTAGTGGATTATGTTAGTAAGTGCTTAACTTGCTTACAAGTCAAGGCCGAGCACCAAAAGCCTTATGGGAAGATGCAACCGCTAGAGATACCTGAGTGGAAATGGGAACACATCACCATGGATTTCATAACTAAGCTACCTCGTAGAGCTAAGCAACATGATACCATCTGGGTGATTGTGGACCGTTTGACCAAGAGTGCTCACTTTCTGCCCATACGAGAGGCCATCTCGTCAGAAATGTTAGCAAGCTTGTTCATCAAGGAAGTGGTAACCAAGCATGGAGTACCGTTATCGATCGTGTCTGATAGGGACACACGGTTTACTTCGAGGTTCTGGAAGAAATTTCATGAAGCTATGGGGACGAGGTTGAACATCAGTACGGCGTATCATCCTCAAACCGATGGACAGTCTGAAAGGACGATCCAAACCCTTGAGGATATGCTACGTGCTTGCATTTTAGATTTTGGTGGAAGTTGGGATGATCATCTGCATCTGGCAGAGTTCTCCTATAACAACAGTTACCATTCGAGTATTGGTATGCCACCGTTTGAGATGCTTTACGGTAGAAGATGTAGAACCCCGGTGTGTTGGGGTGAGATTGGTCAGAAAGAAATGGGAAGCCTAGAAGTGGTTCAAGAAACGTCTTCAAAGTTCGATCAGATCAAAGCAAGAATGAAAGCCGCTCAAGACAGACAAAAGTCTTATGCAGATAAGCGGCGACGACCAATTGAGTTTAACGTTGGCGACTATGTGATGCTTAAGGTCTCGCCTTGGAAAGGAATTATCCGTTTTAGAAAGAGAGGGAAGCTAAGTCCGAGGTACATTGGACCATTTAAAATTTTGTATCGTGTGGGGGAAGTAGCTTATAAGCTGGATTTACCCGATGAGTTAGAAGGAATTCATTCAACCTTCCATGTTTCTCATCTGAGGAAGTGTCTAGCTGATGACACGTCTCACGTGCCATTAATGGACATTGAGGTTGATGAACAATTGAACTACATCGAGCAACCGATAAAGATCGTTGACCGCAAGGAGAAGCAGCTTCGTCACAAAACTATACCTTTGGTAAAATTAATATGGAAACACCGCAAGGGATCAGATGCTACTTGGGAAGCCGAGGATGAGATGCGCAAGTTTTACCCTAGTTTGTTTATGTAATAGTTAGGTTTCGGGGACGAAACCTCCTTAAGGGGGGAAGACTTGTAACATCCTAAAATTTATAATGTTGAATAAAGAAAGTTATGTTAGTGATTTCGCGTTTTTAATTATTAATATCGGGTAGGAGCGGGTCATGGACTTGGATTAATTGAGATAGGATAAACGAGAATGGGATTTCAGGGATATAAATACCCCCAAAATCCCAAAATATCTCATTTCTCACCAAACTCCACACACACTCCACACACTCCTCAAAACACACACATACTAACCGATCAAGATTCGAAGCCGAAACCCGAGATTTTGTTGATAGATCAGAGTTGGTAAGGTAAGAACAATCCAACAAATCTATTATTACTGTAAATGGTTAGGATTGGATGGGTTAACCGGACCCGAAACCCAAACTGCCCAAATCGGACCCCTAAAACGTCGATTTTAGGCCGATTTGATGGTTGGGATTTGTAGGCGCCGATCATACGATTCCGTGGGTACCAAAATCGAGTTATTTGGCTAAGAAACGAAGGAGTTATGGGCAAACAGATCTGCAGCGCGATAACTTCGCCTGCAAGATTAAGTTCGCCTGATGAACTTCGCCTTCAAGCGTAACTTCGCCTTCAAGCGTAACTTCGCCTAAGGATAACTTCGCCTACGGCCAAGTTCGCCTAAGGATAACTTCGCCTACGGCCAAGTTCGCCTAAGGTATAACTTCGCCTGAAGCCAAGTTCGCCTAAGGTTTAACTTCGCCTGAAGCCAAGTTCGCCTAAGGTATAACTTCGCCTGAAGCCAAGTTCGCCTAAGGTATAACTTCGCCTGAAGCCAAGTTCGCCTAAGGTTTAACTTCGCCTGAAGCCAAGTTCGCCTAAGGTTTAACTTCGCCTGAAGCCAAGTTCGCCTAAGGTTTAACTTCGCCTGAAGTGAAGTTCGATTATAAAATAAATTAAAAACCTAATGGAAAATGTGGTAAGGCAGTTATCGAAAATAAAATTTTTCCAAGCTGACCTGGCAGCTTAACCCCAGCCAGGGGCTCTGCCCCTTGGACCCCGCTAGGGGCTGCCGCCCCTAGAACCCCGCTGCCAGGGACGCTGCCCCCGGACCCCCGTTCGTTGTGGGTCATATATAGATAGAAATACAAAACGAGTAGTAGTAGTTAATTGATATGTGTAAATATTATACAGTTAGCCGAGCCCAGTTAAAGAAAGGAATTACGATCAACGGCGAGCGTAACAGGATCCATGTGAGTTTCTAGCCCCATTCCTTGTTATGTTTTCGGGGCTGTGTGCATACTTGATGTGTTGTTAATACATTTATCCTAAGTGATAAGTGTATGCCATATGTGATATATGTGATATGTATGAATGATTGCTTGATGGTTCGTGAACGATCTTCGGATATTGCACGTACTGTCAGGTTGTAACGTTATAAATATGGCAAGTATGATATGTATGTTTATGTGTATGAACGTAATAAAGTTAATAAAAGAAGGAAATGACGGTTGTATGGTTGTATGGTTACGAAAAGGGTACCAAGCCCTAATAATACTCGAGGTATGTTGCATGGTTGTATGGTAACGAAGAGGGAACTGAACCCTTCTAATATTCGAAAGCAAGGGACCAGACCCTTATAATATCTGTGATGTTAGGGACCAGACCCTTACAATATCTGTGAGGATAGGGACCAGACCCTTCATAATATCTGTGATGTTAGGGACCAGACCCTTATAATATCTGTGATGTTAGGGACCAGACCCTTATAATATCTGTGAGGTTATAGGGCGAAAGGCTTTTTAAAACGTATGATTATGAATGTAAAGAAAGTATGTAAGTAAGAAAGAAAGTATGTAAGTAAGAATGAAGGTATGAGTACTTATGTGTGTATAAAAGAAAGTTATGAGGTTAAGTACGTATGTATGTAATAAGGTATTGTATGGTATTGTATGATTAACTAGAACTCACTCAGCGTAGCTGACTTTTAGTATGCACGCAGGTGAGTAGGATGAGACAGCTGGCTTGAGTGGAGGACACATGGCAGAAGACTAAAGCCTGGCATCTGAAGATCTGATATGTTTTATAAGTTATGTTTTAATTTTGGAAAGACAAAAGGAATGTTTTACGACATGATTATGAATTGATATGTAATGTTTTATGAAAGTTTTATATTCCGCGTAAAGTTTTAATTAACTCTGATATTTAGAACTGTGTTTATGAGTAAATCCAACACGAAAGTAGGATTACCGGTGACGGGGCCTTACAATTTGTGATGAATATTGGATAGCTTCTTCATTTTTACACTTGCTAATATAGACAATTGTTTCTTGTTCTTCTAGCCATCTTAAAGCGGCTATAGCATCCTTGTCTCCATAAAATTCCTTAGGTTCGTAAGCTTGGAAAATTTGAAAGTTACATCCTCCTTGATGCTTCAAATTATTCGAGGTTTCTCACATAAATTGTTGTCAAATGCAGAGCTATCATAAGCTTCTTCTTCTTTTGAATGAACAGATTTACTTTGACTTTTCTTGTTTGATTGGCTTTGTTTTGTAGAATTATCTTTGATAGTGTCTTGAATCATCCTCTGGATTTCATCTGTATATTCGACGGGAAGCTACTTGTTTTCATTGTTTATATTCTCTCCGCTTCCAACTTATTGGAAGGATTGTTCTGCGAGTGTGCACTTTCTTCCCTTGACATAATACAACAAAATTTTAAAGACAGGTTCAATATTCGAAGAATTCAAAACATATCCTTTATTTATTATATTGTAGTTTTACAAAGTGCACAACATTATTATAACTACACTTGTTACAACTACTACATTTCTTTTCATTTCTTTTAACAGATAATCAATTTCTTGATTTTACTATCCTTTTTTATATTCTCAGTTGTTTCCTTTTCTTTTCCTTTTTATTTTTCTTTTTCCTTCTCTTCTTCCATCTCTATTTCGTTGAGTATTGATTCGGCTATTTTTGTAACGTCAACTCCAAAACATGTTGGATTATCTCTGATGTACATTCCTTCATAATTTGTGTTCCAACGTTCATTTTGAGGATGGGCAAAGTAAGGATCTTGATTCATTGGATAATTGAAATATTCCTTCCCCTAAGGATTTTCTTCTTGATCGGTCATTATTCCTTTTACTTTTGACTTTATTGATTTCTGGATCTACTTGATCCACTTGATCTTGTTTCCTGCACATCTTGTCTTCGAATGATATGGGCTAGTGGGATGTTGGAATCGAAGGAATCTGAATTTTCCTTCATTGAGGTCTGATATGAGTCTTCACTACTAGATATAGGGATTGGGAGTAAATCTATCCTTATACACCCTTTTCCTTTACTTGATGGAGGTTGAAATGATCCTTGGCTGGATTGACGGTCAGGCATCTTTATGATGTTAGATTGGAAATAGGATCGCGTTCCTATCTTACCGTAACAGTTTATAATTTAGTGATTGTATTTAGATACTTTCAATTAAGTACCTATTCAGTTTAAATCAATATCCGTATAATAGGATTAAATCCTATCCGTATCATGTTTAATCATATAAGTTGATATTCTTATTTGAATATCAATATTTTCAGCATAACCAAACTATCACACCCCGACTTAGGGCCTGGGTGTGACACCCGTTAGTTGGTATATATTTTGAAAATATATCAGAGTTGCGGGTTTGTTTTAGTGGAAGTCTTAAAAATATAATATTCATTTATAAAATGTCGGGTTAGAATTCCCGTTGAATATTGTATAATAAAATATCAGCGGAAGTCTTTTCAGATAAGATATTATTAGATTGAAAACTTGGGAGTTGAATACCTGTTTTGATAATTCAAATACTTGTCATTTAAAAATATGATTCAATATTTAAATAAAATATCTGAGTCATCAGATCACCTTTAATGACTATGTCTCCACTCTTCTAGTCTGTATTGTCGGTCAGTTCTATTCTGTACAGTTCCCTGAAATGTGGAGGGAAAATACGTCAGCACACAACCGGTGAATGACGTTGACTCAGCTTCAATACCATTGTGTAAACAACAATAATACCTTTGTGATATCACTCATTAGGCATCCAAATTAATTGGGATAAATTACCCTAAGTACATGTACAATTAATCATATACACAATATCATTTCTTTGAACAGTCCTGCAGACTTCAAGAGGCATGTTTGATGATATGCATGGCCTCGGGGAAACTCCGAGTCACCATGTATGAATGAATCCAAACACATGTATACTCTTAATCTTAGTATGCCCGTTTCTTATTATTGTAACACAAAGTTTTAAGGATTCGTAAATCCTATGCAAAGAGTTCAGACTCTAAAAGAGTTGTAAAAGTTTAGGGGGTATTCACCTTTTATGAATGTAATCACTTCTGACACTGATTCCTGTATATTGATCAGTTTCTGCTACTGATCCCTGTCTGTAAATCAGTATTTCTTAATGATTAATTGACTATTATCTCAGACCTATAGTATGAGACTAACATTTGTATAAATATCTAGTTCAATGATCTAGATTCAGACCCCGTAATCTGTTTTGTATAGCTGTAACCTTGACAATTTATTTGTTTTTATAAAACATTTGGACTTTTAGTCCCTTTGTTTAATAATCAATTATATGTTAGGTTTCTTCTTTAGGAAGAAACATTTATTCCAGGTTTCTTCTTCAAGAAGAAACATTAATTTAACTATAACCTGTGTGATTGAATAGTATATTTTTTAATCATTAAGAAATACTTTTTTAACTATACCCTTTGCATGTAAATGACTGTGTTTCTTAAACATGAAGAAACAATAATTAACTATAACCTTCGCTTATAAAAAGTTATATTATACTTAACAGTAATCAAGGTTCGGGCTATACCCCTGACTATGGTCTAAGCTATTATAATAATAATAATAATAATAATAATAATAATAATAATAAAATAACAACTTATATAGAACCCCCTACCTCTCATGGGTATTTGGAGTTAAATGCCTATGACTGATCGACCGGCACTGCTACTCTATATCGCGTACTAGAGCTTAGACTATCAGAGCTTCAGTGCTTGGCACGTTCTACGAGACCGGCATGATTCCTGAGACTAAGTGTATGAAAAATGTTTTTGAGTTTGGTGTGAAATGGGAATGTGCCGTACACCTACCTTTTATAATTGAAATTGGGTATCATCATTTAGCGCGATGGTCCCTTCACTTAGGGCATTGCGTAGCTCGATGTCAGAGAAACAATGCGTGGCTGCTGACTCAGCCCTAGCGTTTGCCACGTGTCTCCCCGTTGTGACATGTGTCTGATGCGTCATAATACACCATCGCGTAGCGCGATGGTCTGGTTTCTGGGCTCATAGCGTATTACGATGGGTTTTAGAACTCAAATTTTTATTTTTGGTCCATCGTCTTTGATAACTTGTCACTTCTTGATCATACTTCCATTTTCCAAAAATACTAAAGCAGCCCTTATGCGGCTCTGCGAGCGTGTAAAGTGTGCCATCAAAACGCCACATTAAGCCCATCGCCCGAGTCCGATTCCGAGTCCGAGTCCGAGTCTGTGCGCGTACACATGCGCGTCGGGTGTTTCGCACCCTACGCTAGGACTATATAGAGTGATTAGTCATATTAAAACATTTCTATGGAAATTTTCTTCCTTATAAAGAGCCTTCGTTTTTTTTTTCACCCTTCCATGTGGGATGACAGTTTTCTTCCTTATTTATACCCATGTGAAATGCTTCCAATTTCTTCCATATTTTCATGTGGGATGGAATTTTCTCATTTACTTAAGATAAGATGCCTTTATTTTTCTTATCCTATTTTTTCCCATGACTTATCTTGAGAAAATTTTTAATCCTTTAACTTTCAAAGTTGACAACTTTAGTCCAAAATGAATATGGGTTTTTCCTAGGTGTTACATGTGTAGTGTTAGACATAGCTACCCGGGGCATGTTGTGGGCGGAAGGGGGCCACAGTGGTTGATTGAGCGTGGGAAATGGAGGCACGCAGCACGAACAAACAGTCAAGGCTTCACTGTAGCTTAGCATAATTACATCATAAACATACAATCAAACGTACTTGTGATCGTACATACATACATACCTCCCTATTTACAAACTATGGTTGTTATATGCACAAATGATTCTTGAAACTTATGAAACTCACCAACTATTTGTAGTTGACCCGTTTTAACATGTTTTTCAGGTATTCCGAACTTGGACTAGAAAGTCGATGTACTACGTGTTTGACTTGCTGGGTGAATTGATGCAAGTGTGCTAGTAAGAGGTAAAGTCGCTTAACGGGCTGGATTTAGTTTGTATCACCTAGTTATAAACGAAGTTAGACAAATGTAAAATATCATAAATTAGTTTGTATTGTTCTTTATAAACAATGTGGTTGATACCAGAGGTGTCTGCTACATTTTCGTTTTACGCTTCCGCAATTTGCTAAACGGGATGTGAGAGTGTATTGCTTTTTTGCCTTGAATGCTTCACATATGGGAAGGTGTCCCTATCACTTCCTACTGAGTTGGGTTTGTTTTAACAAGTTTAGCATCAAAATGGGTTATCTACTTTTAGGTTTATTTCTTCAAAATCATTAACCATTGCACTTTGAATTATTCTTAGCATTTGCATGTTATGATTAAGTCTTCTTAGTTGATTTAAGTATAAAACATAGAAGATTATTCCAACTATTATTTGTGATTCAAATAATATTTATTTAAACATATTTGTTTAAATAAGTTTAATAAACGTTTTCTAAGTTTATAAAACTAAACAACTTGATTGAATAAAGTGGTTGTTGTAATACCCCGACTTAAGCGGAAACGCCCGATTGTGACGTACAAATTGTTCAAAACACATGCTACACTATTAAGTGACAATATTATTATTAATTCATCATACTTTAATTACATAAGTTCAAACAAAGAAAATACATTCAATTAAAGAAAAACAGCAGCAACTTGTCTGTATTTTTGTAATATAATTCTAGTATCTTCTTTGTACTTCAAGCTCTAATAATTATAACTATAGCATGTATATAAAATAAAAGGTCAACTAACAAATAGTTGTTGAGAATCACATAGTTTTGTATAAATACGTAAAGAAATCGTACAATTCTATGAGCATGTGTAACAACGCAAGCAAGGTCATTTCAAGTTAGTAACAACCAACGTACTCGCATAAACGCACAATGCAAGCAAGGTCCATTCCAGTTGGGGACAACCAACGTATTCGGATAAACGCACAACGCAAGCAACGTCCTTTCCAGTTGGTAACAACAAACATACTCGGATAAATGCACAACGCAAGTAAGCAAATAAACACACAAGTCCATAATACGAATTGTAGTTTTGTAAATGAATAAGTAAACGTTTGAATATGATATACATGTTACCCCAAAATGTAAAAGCGTTAAAAAGGAGGGTGTGAGAAACCCACATCAAAATCGAAGATAAACATGCAACAAAAAACGAAAGCACGATAACAAACCGACGCAATTGAACTTCACGAATTGTAATTAAAAACAAAACAAAATCTAAACAGCGGGATTGTAAAGGTTATATAATTTGATTAAAGGGATATTGCATTATTTTAGTATATTTTATTAGTATTTTATGGCATAGATAATTTTAATATTATTTTTAAGCTTAACGGAATTTTTAATGATTTATTTAATATTATTTGATTAATAATCTAGTATTAATATGAGAGATACGAAACACGAATTTTATCGAAAATTTATCTTGAAAATCATCAATTTAGCGTATTATAAAGTTAACGAAATAGAATTATAAAGTTAGTGAAAAGGAATTATAATATTAACGTTTATATTATTTAAATATTATTTCAACTAATAATTCATTATTAATATGAGGATTTTATTATATCTACAAAGCACTGGTTTTTATGATCTAATTTTGTTCCCAAAAACAACTTAGCGTATAATAAAGTTAATGAAATGAAGAAAAATATAATATAATATTAATCGGGTTTCGAGAAAACAAAGACAAAAATTGGTTTTTAGATGAACAATGTTAAAATAATTTATAATTAATTTTATTTGGTTTAAAATAATTTTCTTAATTTATAATGATTTTTAATAATTTAATTTGTTTAATATAATATAAGAAAATGATTAAAAAAATAAAGGGTTTAAAACGCCCTGAACCGGGTTCGAACCCGGGTCTTCCTACTTACACACTCACACACTAACCAACTGAACTAGATTGTTGTTTGGTTTAAGAATGAAAAAAAGAAATATATATATTATGAAAAAAAATTCAACTTCTTCCCATGCAAACCCTAGATCCTTAATTGTCTTAATCCGCTCCATGTACGTTAGAAATAGGTTAGGGGTTTATCTTAGCAGTTACAACGAATCAAAATCAAATTATAATTACCTGGTGTTGTTACGGGTTGATGGAGAACCATGGTCACAGGAAAACAAACTTTGAAGATCAAAACGGGATATTTAGAGAGTATTTTAGATTAGTTTGATGACAGGGACAAGTTTAGATGGTGATTAGGGTCTTATTTATAGGTTTAATTGCAAGGTTTATCGTTTAATGATCATTATTGGGTTTTTCATAAAATCCGGCGGTTACCCGGCCGATTCACGGATTAAATCGCACCTTTAAAGTCATTTTTATACGTTCGCAATGATGATTAAGGTTTATCTTCGCATTTCAAAGCCGTTACAAGAGTTTTGTTGAGTTTATAAGCGGGATCGGTAGAGTTTTCGGGTTTGAAAATTAAAGAGTGTTACAGTTCTAATCCTCAATTCAAATCACATCATTTTCATTCTTTGATGTAGATAATTCACTAAACACATTGTTGATCTAACTATATTTGTTTGGTGGCTAATAATGATTAATCAAGTGTTTAGAATATATATGTGCCATATCACATTAACGATGAACTAATAATACTTCATATCGCATTAGGCTAACCTGGTCATTATCAAAAACAATTAAGGTTGATTAAGTTTAAATAATTGTGTTTCCGACAATCGTGCCCCCCCCGGCCTCCATACGAATTATTATCATCATTCAACATTATTAATTATAGAATTTCCGATAATACCATAAAGGCATTGACTCTCTTTCCCCCTCTTCAGTCCACCTCCCCCCCTCCTTTTCTCTCCCAGACACTATTTCTCTCCCCTCTCTCCCCTTAGTAGGCTTTTCTTTTCTTTTTTTGAAACTGAGATTTTCTTGCATGCTAGGCCATCACACTCCCCAAAATTTAAGAGCTTGTTTGCCCCACTTCGGCAAGACTAGTTCTCTTAACCGGGCCCACGATGGATTCAGAGTTTGGCTTGGGCTTTTCCCTAGGAAACCATGCCGTCGACTACCACTTGACTGCATAGTACCACCACAAAAGAAGAACTCTCTAGCGTAACACATGGTGAGACGAAAACCCGGGTGGACTCAGGATTTGAGCTGACAACCTTGCAAAACCTAGCTCAAATCATTCATTGCCATAATCTACCAAAAGTGACATAAGTGAGAATCGAACTTGGGTCTCCATTGGAGAATCCAAGCCTCCCACTACTAGGACACAAGTGGGATTGCCTTAGTGGTTTAGGTTAAAATACAAATGGATACAAAAATTAAAAGAATGAGAAGAATTTGTGGCCTTAAAACCATTAAAAAATTCAATAAAAATCGTAACCTAAAATATAAATAAAAAAAACAAAAGAAAGTAAAAGGCTAAAACGTTTCCCTCGTCATCGTCTTTAAAAAAAAAGAAAAAAAAAGGACACGATGTTGAGGAAAAAAAAGACACAATGACTAAAATAAACAAAAAAAAAACACAATGATAAATAAGAAACAACACAATGGATCGCAAAATATAACACAATGCCTAGAAAAATATAACAAAATGTTTAGAACACAATATCGTGGAAAAATCCCACAATGTCAAGGGAAAAAAAGCATAATCAATTACGAAAATAAACAAAAACACAATGATAATTAAAAAGATACAATGATCTTTTTCGTCATTGTTTTTTTTTTTAAACGAGGAAAACGGGAAAAACATTTTAATTTTTTTACTTTTTTCGTTCTATTTATATATTAAGTTATGATTTTCTGAAATAGTTTTTCATTGTCTTTTTAGGGGTTTTTAGACCATAATCCTTCTCATACAGTTATACTTCTCATTTCTTTCCCTCTTTTTATTTTAAGGTTTATTGGATTTTAATAATCCCTATTGACTGTTATTGGCCGATAATAATCCATATTCATTTTATCACCACTGGCGGTCCCAAAAAGTTGACCCCAATGGTCCCCAGTTAAATATGGCTTAACGGCGTTATACTTTTTTCCGAATTTCAAACTAATGTTTTAGGGCTTTCGATCGGAATGAGGATACGAGTTGATTGATGTAAAACTTAGCTCGAAACGGTGATCCAGACGATTTGATTTTTGTTAATTGTAGTTCAAAAACCCAAATTGAAGCATTATGTCGTCGTTTTAGAGCACCGTTTCGAACGAAGTTTTACATCAATCGACTCGTATCCTCCTTCCGATCAAAAGCCCTAAAACATTAGTTTGAAATTCGGAAAAAAGTATAACGCCGTTAAGTCATTTTTAACGAGGGACCATTGGGGGCCAACTTTTTTAAATTTGGGACCGTAAGTGGTGATAAAATGAATATGGATTATTATCGGCTAATACCAGTCAATAAGGATTATTAAAATCCAACAAACCTTATTTTAATTGCCTAAGAGCATTCCAAGCTCAATATCTATTCATATCCATATAATTAAATTAAAAATCACTACAATTTCTCTCTTATTTTAATTAAATAATACTTTTTATACCTTTATCATTATTTTTTCTTTTTCCTTCACTCACAAGTCACAACCACTTTTAGAAAAATATTAAAAAATTATACGGTATGAATAGTGTAACCCCAAACTTAATTTTCCTATATAACATTTTTTTCTTTCCTCTACTCACAACCACTTATAACCAAACCACTTAGAATACACTTAGGTGCTGCTTGTTTTTTCAGAGGTAAAACGTAGTCTGCAGATATCTATAGAAGAAGAGGAGGACCAAACCTTTGTAGTCTGCAAGAAAAAGACTGTTTGTTTTTTAATGTCTGTAATTGCTAAAATAACCGGGGTGGTGGTGTACAAACTGTGCTAGTAGGTGGTGCTGCTGCTGGATGGTGATAGTGGTAGTGGTGGGTGGTAGTGGATGATGGAGATGGTGGTGGATAGTGGTGGTGGTAGAAGGCGGTGGTGGGTGGTGGACAGTGGTGGTGGAGGACGGTGGGTGGGTGGTGGGGGTGGACGGTGGCGGTGGCGAGGTGGGTGGTGGTGGTCGATGGTGGTGGTGGCGGATAGTGGGTGTTGGTAGGGTGTGATATTTTAACCCTCTTCAGACCTTAGAAATCTCAAAAGTGGATGGGCCAAGTCTGAAGAAAGCAATGTCTACACGTGGTCTACACGACACAGACAAAAGAGTCTGCGCAATTTAGAAAAACAAACAGCACCTTAGTAAGATTTAAACATTAAATTTTATGCCTAATACTCTTTACCCTTTTCCTTCATTTTTGAACAAAAAAATCTTAAACCTCAACCTTTTCAACTATAACAAATATATCCTTTATTTATTTATTTATTTATTTATTTCTATATATGGAAGGGTTATAGTAAAAAGAAGTACTTTCCTAGGAAGACTAGGAATAAATCATAGCCATTGAATCATGTTAATCAATGGTTGAGATTTAAAATTTCAAAAAAACAGACATAGTTTCATAGAATTACTCTTTCACCTTTATAACCGACATAGTTTCCTATTGTTTTTTCACCATAATTTGTAATGCTACATGTCAAAAAATTATTTGTTCTTACCATTCCTAGGAAACTCCTTATTCTTATTTGAACCCTTTTCTATATATAGGTTTAAGTTTATGAGAGAAATGAGATTACAGTGAGAAATGTGAAAAATGAATATGGGCCACTAGTTTATTTTATGTTTTAAATGTTTAAAAATAAATGAAAAAAAATGTAAATGCAACAATAAATGCATTCTCTTTTCAATTAATACAACTAATATAACCATAATAAATCCCTCTCTTTTCAATTAATACAACTAATATAACCATAATAAATCCTCTCTAATTAATAAATATTAAAACATAATATTTTTTTTCAATTGATATACTTAGAAAATTTATTGTTATAAATAATAATAAAAAAAATATTATACAAATGTGTTCATTAAATATAACAATAAATATACAACCTACACAAAATTATATAGCCTACACTTGTTTTGAGCAACAAAAACGTACAACATACAAAAAAGTATACAATTTACATATGTAATTCGACATCAACAATTATATAAACTAAACAAAGATACACATATCCTATACGTGTGTAGGTTATATATTTTTCGTGTATAGGTAATATGTTTTCTTATTCTTAGAACAAGTGCATGTTATATGTTTTTGTGTAGGTTGTATATTTTTTATTGACATTTAATGCTAACATATGTAAGATAGTTTTTTATATTATTCATCACAATGTACCTACGTGTTGATGGATATTGATTGATATATTGAGTTGGAAGAAGCTGGTTTTGGATAGAAAAAAATTTAATGTATGAATAAATTGTATTTGTGTATGATAAAATTTTCGAGTGTAGGTTGTTTATGTTTTTCGTGTGTAGGTTATATGTTTTCGTGTGCGTGTGTAGTTTATTGATGCTGAATTTTGTGTGTCGGTTATATGTTTTTCGTATGTAGGTTATATGCTTTCTTATTCTTAGACCAAGTGTAGGTTATATGTTTCTGTGTAGGTTGTGTACTTTTTTGTTGATATTTAATGCAAACACGTGTAAGATAGTTTTTTGCACTATTCATCACAATGTAACTACGTGTTGATGGATATTAATATATTGAGTTGGAAGAAATTGGTTTTAGATAAAAACAAATTTTAATGTATGAATAAATAGTACTTGTGTATGATAAAAATTCAAGAGAGAAAAAATAAGTTATAAAAATAAATAAATTCTTAATATTTTCCAATTATAATAATTTGATTAGTTATATTAATTAAATAGATAACTATTATATTTATTAGTTATATTAATTAAAGAGAGAGAATGCATTAATAATTTACTCATTTATTTTTAAGCATTTAAAACCTAAAATAAAACTAGTGGCTCATATTCAATTCTCACATTTCTCACAGTAATCTCATTTCTCTCCTGAACCAATTCATATATATATATATATATATATATAGAGAAAATTGTTCAAATAAGAATAAGGAGTTTCCTAGGAATGGTAAGAATCAATCGATTTTTGACATGTGGCATTATAACCTATGATAAAAGAATAATTCTAGGAAACTATGTCGGTTATAATAGTGAACGAGTAATTCTAAGAAACTGTGTCGGTTTTTTGGTAATTTTAAATCTCAACCATTGATTAACATGATCCAATGGCTATGATTTATTTCTAGTCTTCTTAGAAAACTACTCCGTTTTGGTATAACCCTCTCCTATATGTATATGTATATGTATATGTATATGTATATGTATATGTATATGTATATGTATATGTATATGTATATGTATATGTGTGTATATATATATGGGGAGAGGATCACGAGAAAACTCATCCTTATATAGAAAACTAAGAATCTCCTAAAGAATTATTTTTAATTAAAAGTAAAAAAATATTTTCAAATTTTCGTTTTTCAATTCTTCTTATGTTTTGTTACTCTTCACCTGAACAATAATAAAAAAAATTAAAACCTACAAAAAAGATGTTGTAATGCACATACGTTTTACTATTGCGGCTACTGTTGTATTACATATGTGTAATACTATGTATTTATATGTTTAATAGTGTTTAATTACATATATTCAATATTTTTGTATATACATGTGTAGTAGTGTTGTATTATATGCAAAAAATATAAAAATAAATAAATAAATAAAACTCAATGTAGTGCACATGTGCATTAATGCTGTATTATACATACGTACTAGGGCGTATTCGATGTGCGCATTAGTCTTATGTTGCATATATAAAAAAGTGTGTATCAAATATGTGTTCTATGCAATACAACACTCTTACATATATGCAATACACACTATTGCACGCATGCACTACACCGACGAGCTTACCAATGAAGCTTTTTTTTTTCAACAATATCAACATATAAGAATAATGCAAAAGAAAAAAAAAGGAAACTACATAAAAGTTAAAAATAATTTTTTAGCAGTTTTAAGTTTTCTTTTTAAGATGAGTTTTCATTTGATCCCACCCCATGTATATATATAAGTAAAACTATTAGCTACGATGCACTATGGTCCTTTCTAACTTTAGTCCGTTGAGCTTTAAGTTGTGTCAATTTAGCCCTCTAAAGTTTCTATGAGTCTAATTTGTGCCCTAACATTTGTTAAAATCTTTTATTATTTATTTATTTAAGTTTTATCATGTTTAACATAGATATTTGTAAAAATTTTTGATTATGTTGTCACAATAAGTTGTTTATTATTATTATCTATGTCACGTCAGTAATTTATTTAAGTTGTTGATTCTTTTATTACATTTAACATGCGATATTTGTAAAAAATTTTGAGTATGTTGTTACAACAAGTTGTTTGTTGTTATCTATGTCACGTCGTTAAAATGGAGTTTTGTTCCCAACATAGTGTTTTTTTTTGTATCTAACCTATATACCAAGTGTCACTACAACATCGATACCGCAATGAGCTAAAACGATATCGACCAAGTTTTTTTTATATATAGCTAAAGTTTTATTTGTTGTGTAGAAGCGAATAATGGTTAGAGTGTGTTTGTATATGCGTGTTTTAACTTTCAGGTCATCGCCAAGTTCCCCACGCAACAAGCAGGGAGAATATACCAGTTATTATTATTATTATTATTTTAAAAATACCAAAATATATATATATATATATATATATATATATATATATATATAATGATGTTGGGATGCTACAGTTTTTGTCTTAAAAATTTAGTTTATCATAGCACTCCCATCATATTCACTATATTTTGTTAATGAAGTTTTTATAATTTAGAAAGTGCTTTAAAATTCTATGAATATGAATTAAGTAGAGAGAAAATACAATGATTTTTCTGTGTATTTGAAACGTTCCTGTGACACCCAATAAATTTTCAATATTTTTTGAAATGCTTGTGTGTGAAGGAGGAAAAATGTCTAAAAAATATTATTTAATTGAAAAAAAAATATAATGATTTTTAGTATAACGTTATAGTTAGAGATAGTGAAGAGGTGCGAATGCTCTAATAGTCCTCTCATGATCTCTTCCTATGATAACGCGCAAAAGTACTTAAAAAAATATATATTGAATGAAATTAGTATTTCCTTTTCAAAATTGTTTTAGTTGAACGCATCATGTCTAGTATTTTATTTTATTTATTTATTATTTTTTTATAAACAATGATTTTTTTGTATTTGAGCTATCGCACTCTTTATGTTTGGAGAGCTCTGATGCCCCACCATGGTCAGACTATGCTGTCTTAACCGAGCTTACGCCGGCTATCAGAGTTTGGCTTGGGCGTTCCCCCGGGAAACCTTGCCGCTGACTTCCACTTGATAGTCGTTATGCCACCACAAGAGCATAACTCTCTAGCGTAACACTGTGGGACGAAAACCCAGGTGAGCTCAGAGTTCGAACTGACAACCTTTGCTCAAATCTTAGCTCAAATCCTTCATTGCTAATATCCACCCAAAAATGATAAAAGTGGGATTCGAACTTGAGTTTCCACTAGAAAACGCAAGCCTCTAGCCACTTTGTAGATTTTAAATAATTAATATTATTTCGTAACTAAATATTTATACTTATATATATGATCTTCTTTTTAAACATCTAACGAATCTTCTAAATCACATCGGGATACACTCGTCTTTTGATTCGAGGAAACCTTCACCTAAGGCCAGCACCTGTGAACACTCGCCCGAAGGCACGACAGTGCGGTGAGATAAAACTTGTTCAGTTCAAGGATCCAGCTAGTGAACATCACCTACTCGCATAGTCTCCCATCATCACCTTGGTACCGCTAAAACTAAATGTTAGAGGCAGGAATCGAATCTGGGTCACATAAAACACTAAGTCACTCCCTTACCACTCTCCCGCATGCTCATTGTATTTCAACTTAGATTTTACGTTAATTAATTATGTTTTTGTAATTAGTAATCAGTGTTTTAAAAATTGGTACGTGCTGGCCGGTTGAACCAATTTTATCGGATTTTGGTAAGGCAATCGGTATTTAGAGCACGGTATTTTTGGGCGGTTTCCTAGAATATCGTATCGCCGGCTTTTTTAAAAATACTGGTTTAAACCAGCAACCCGGTTTTAAACCAAGATATTTTTGATACTTTTTTGCGGCCCATATTTTTTAAAAAATGACTTTTAACCTAGCGGGTAAGGTTGAAACGGGTAATCATAGTAAACGACTAATCACTAATAAACAAATTTTCTATTATGCAAATCCAAGGTTGGTTTATTTACATATTTTGTAATGGATGAAGTTTGTATTTGACTTATCATTGTTCATGTCTGATTTTTTATTTATGTTTGAGGTTTATTAATGTACTTTTGAGTTGTTTTTTTAGTTAAAGTTGTATTTATATTGAATTACAGGATACATTATTGAATCCGGTTGAACCTCCCGGTACATCCTAGTTCAACTAGTTATACCATTTTTAAACCAAATCTGATACGAGTAAAATACAGGTTTTGAAAACATTGATTAGTAATTATAACACAGAAACATATTGCACTTGAATTTCACGTGGATGTATCTTAACATATTAGGCTCCTTGCTATGGGGCGCGGTAAGGAGAGAAACGGGGCGTCGAGGGCGCGGAACACCGTCGCGGGGCGCCGTTGGTGGGAGCGCGGTGGGCTCTCTCTCTCTCTCCTCTCTCACATACACACATATATATATTGGGGGCGTCTAAGGGGCATTAACCATAGCGGGGCGGGCTTTGATGCCCCGTTTTCTTCGAGATGATGACGTATCGTTGACGTGGGACGGTGGAGGTGCTTCGATGCCCCCCCCCCCCCCACCACCATAGCGGATAGCCTTATTAACCTTAGTATTTGTTTAAGAAGACGATATCTTGTAAATCTGTAATGAGCTATAATAACTTAATAAATAGAGATCATGCTAATAAACAATTAGTACTTATGAACACATTAATTTGTTACCGCATTTCATGAATTGTGTTCAGAATTTAATTTAATGTCTTGCATTACAATCATAAAAACTATTTTATATCTTTGTCTTACATGTCATCTAACACTTACTCAGATTCGAGTCATTAGACTACTCCCATTTTCAAACGAAACATGGAGTCGGTTTGCCAGTTGGATAAAAAGAAAAATGAAATTTGAGTGGCAGGTCATGAGGTAACCGAGTTCGTAACCCAGTTTCGGCATTTGTTGAGTTAATTGGATCAATAGATTATTAATTTTTTTTGAATGACGAATTTCTTTTGTGTTAGGCTATCGCACTCTTTAATTTGGAGCTCCATTCTTCCACTCTGGTCAGATTATGTTGTCTTAACAGGGTCTACGTTGGTTTCAGAGTTTGGCTTGGATGTTCCCCCGCGTAACTGTAGGTCCCTGGAATGGATCGACAACGGAGATATCACAAACTCTAAGGGAGCAAAATCCCCTTAGTATTTGTTTACAAGTATGAACGCAAACACGAATAACAGGAAACAAAGATCAGACCAAAAGATTTACATGTATTGACTTAACTCTGCATCAATCAGCACTGCACGGTTAGGGATGGCAATGAAACCCGAGCCCGATGGGTTAACCCGAAATCCGACATAGTTGGGATGGGTTTGGGATTAGTTTTGAAATTTTTCGTAGGTTTGGGACGGGTTTGGGATTTGCAATTTACCCAATAACATTAACCCACTTACTCGATTAAATACTCGATGTACCCAACATAACTTGTTCTATATTTATATATTGTATACTTTAAATATTTTAAATGTATTATTTGTTGAAACTTGTTATAGCAATTATTTGAGACATTTAATTTTATGATAATCATTATTTGTAATCAATTAGTTATATTTTTTCAAAATTCGATACAACCCTGATGGGTTTTGGGCCGGGTATACCCAATGGGTATCTTGACAAAACCCGATTGGAATCCCGAAACCCAATGGGAAAACCCACAACCCGACGGTTAATTACCCGATTAAAACCCGACGGGTTTGGGACAAGCTTACGTAATCGGGCATGGGTTTGGGAATGGCTATACCCGACCCATTGCCATCCCTATGCACGGTAGATTTACTTGCACAAGATTACGATTGTAATGTCTAATCTCTTAACCCTAGACCGAAGATATGTTTATATGTTACATATCTTCTCCTGTTATACATCAAGCGAAGTTAGACACAACTTCGCGTAATGCTTTACTTCGCTTAAGACAGACCCGATAAAACATAAAACACAAGCATAACATTGTCGTTTATTACGGACAAGACAAACACTAAACCTATGGACTATTAACACACCAAAATGCACCAATAGACCCCCCCCCCCCACCCTGCCAGTAGCTCTATTTGTTTCTTATTTTCTTCAATATGCAAACAAACTCGTCTTCAAGCAAATCTTCTAGCATGCACTCCATGTCCCATACAAACTGAGACCACCTTCTTGTACTTCTTTCCTTCTGACTTCCATGCAGGAATATAAAAGATCTTGATGTCGTTGTGTACCATTAAATAGGATTTCAAAAGCTTCACATCACATCAAACACTCTTAACAATTCTTGCTCACCCTAATCTTCCATCACTGCCTCAGCTGTCTCACTATCAACACACCACAACTTCATAGTTTTCAAGACATTCTAGTACATCATTTTCATTGGCACTTTATTCGAACATCTAACGAGTTACCATCATCCATGGTCTCCCATTAGATCTAACACCCCTCTAAGTATCTGCCACAAATTTACCTATTAGGCTTCAACAAGGTAAACTTTCTCCTACACCTCTTTCCAAATAATCCTGCTAACCCAGTCAACAAAGTTATCCTTACCTCTATTGATCAAATTCAATATTTCTAAATCCATTACCTCGCATTCAGTTAAAGTGTTAAAAATCTTCAAGTACATGTAAAAGTACCGAATCCCATTAAATCTCTTCAACACAACTTCAAACTCTCATCATACAACCAACAAATAATCCCTTTCTTTGACTCACTTAAACCCTTGATGTTACAACTCTTCTTGAACAAGGGCGGTACAACTGGTTTCTTTTGTCTCATAAACTAGTTAGCACACCCTTCCTTCCAATTAGGTTGCTCTTCCCATTCAGATTTATCATCTTCCTCATCAACAAGTCTCTAAACCTTGTTCGCATCCACTGATTCAACACCATCAACATTTATCCAAACTTGCTCACAAATAGGAGAAGGTATAACATGCTCTACCCTTCCTCAACAACCTCACCTTCTTCCAAGGTGTTATCAATCCCAATATTTTCTCCAGTCTCTCTTATCTCTTCCTTTTTTACTCTTCACCTTCGTCCGATATCACATCAAAATCATCCAAATCTTGAAGAGCACCAATCTCCTCATCAACAATCACAGTTTTATCACCTCCAACACCACCAGAACCCTGTTTACTTGACTCCTGATGTGCTAAAAGTAGTTATTAATTTATTAACTAAATAAACGTTAACCTAGGCACTAAGTAATAATTCTATACTCTTAACTTAGCTAAACCTACTAACCGGCAAGTGAACCGGTCAACTCTAGTACAGCTAAATAAGTCCGGATATCGAACCCACATGACTCTTTAAATTACGTAAACTAGCTAATTACACTCAACTACAGACACGACTATTTATTTATTATTTCTTTAATGGGGGGTTTACTAATAAACTAATTTCAAACTAATTAAGAAAACTAACGACGACCTAAACTTAGAATTTGGACTTAATTCAGATGATGATGAGATAACTACCTAGGCTAGAATCCCCTAAATTTCAGTTGTAAACCTAGGAGAATATTTAGTTATGGACTGGGATTGCAAAATAGACACCTAAGAGAAAACCAGAACAGGACCCCTGACCCTTCTCAAGAGACACCTATGGGTTTCTGATAAGTTTTAACGCACACCAGTATTAAAAATCAAGTTTCCTTACGGTCACCTAATTATTTATAACTTAGTTCCTTTATACGAAATTCTACCTTACAGCGCGGAAATCAAAGGCAGTCTAATATATTCAATTGACTCGATAGACAAAATTAATCAATCAAACCTAGACGGACTCCTTACGAAGAACTAAATCTAGCAATCCTGATCAACAAAGACCTATCAATAACCTAGCACCTTACAGCTATTTAGGTTATCAGCACACTTAAGTTTATTTAATTAATAATTATTATTCCTATGATGTTATTGCAAATCAATCATAAAATAATCAAGAACACCAAGTAATTGACCTAATAGCAACCTATCATAATGACAAACAATAATCAAGGCAACTATGAAATAATAACAATTAATCAAACAATCCTAAATATCCATAAGCATCAATTTAATATAATTAAACCTTTTACTAAATCATAAAAACCATAACGATAAATAAATCCCAAACTAAAACACAACATCAAAATAGGTTCATCATAAGCTTAGGCAGTCTATAATGTTTAGCCTAGCATCTTAAAGTAAAACAAAACAATGAAAAACGAAATCATGACGAAAATAATTAAGAACGGAAGATTAAAGGCGATAAAACCCGGAGTCTTCGTCCTTGAATATTAAGCACTTCGCCGCCTGATTTGTGGCCTTCAAACCCTCGAAAATATCCTCTCTTGAGCTCCCAAATTCGTGCTGACCGACCGGGGTATTCAGGTTATAATTAGGGTTAAGTTTATGGGTATTTATATAGACTTTCAAGACCCATAAATTTAAAATTAGTAGAAGATTCTGGAAATTTGAGCCCATAAATTTAATACTTGTAGAAGATTTAGAATTCTTAGCCTATAGACTTAATATTTGTAGAAGATTCTAGAAAACTGAGCCCAAAGTGCCGCGCGACGCGCCTTCTCCCATTTTGCTTATTTTCGCCCTCTTTTCGACATAATTGTATCCCGGAACCTAAATATTCAAATGAATTAGTAATATACAAATTCTAATAAAAACCAAACGAAAACTAATAAAATATTATATTAAATATACAAGGGATTTATATATATTTAGCCTTATATCAAATATCCCCACACTTATCTCTTTTTCGTCACTGAAAAAGTCTAATTGCAATGGGATCAGAATCGGAGAAACACTATTTTAAAAACATATTAGGTTATCTTAAAGCTTAGATAAACGTAAAAACCGCGATTGCCGATTTTGTTGTCCACTTAAATGTAGCCACCAGCCTATCAAGCCCCCACGCACATTAAGCATTTAAGTTCATGTTATATCAAAAACATATGGGTCTCA